>NW_028098551.1:0-64785 GCF_016097725.1 Ips typographus
GGTTTCTAGATTCTTCCAGAAGCTTCTATTAGTTTGTAGAAGTTTTCTGGAAGCTTCTAGACGGTGGTGAAGATTTCTAGACGTTCTGTAAGCTTTTGAACGTTTCTAGAAGTTTCTGGAAGCTTCTAGAGAGTTTTAATAACTTCTCGACTTTTTGACGCATTTTTGAAGGTTTCCTAGATTCTCTCTAGCAAGCTTTTAGAACGTTTCTAGAAGCTTCGTGGAAGCTTCTAGATGGCTTTTTTGTGTAAGTACTTTCTAGAAGGGTTTTAAGCAATTTTGGAGATGTTTACATTCTTCTAGAAGCTTTTAGAAGCTTCTAGTTAGTTTTGAAAGTTTTTTTGATTGTTGCTGAAGCGTTGGAGGTTTCTAGACTTGTTCCTAGAAGCTTTTTGGAACATTCTAGAGTTTCTGGCAACTTTTTTAGATGTTTTGAAGCTGTTCAATTGTTCTGGACGCTTTCGAGCCGTTTCTAGAATGTTTCCGGAAGACTTCTAGAGACTGTCAAAACTTATACATTGTTCTCAAACCTTTTTGAGGTTTCTAGTTTCTTCTAGAAGCTTTTGAGCGTTTCTAGAAGTTTCTGGAAGCTTCTAGAGAGTGTGGAAGACTTCTAGACGGTTTTGAAGCATTTTGGAGAAGTCTAAATTCTTCTAGAAGCTTTAGGGGTTTCTAGAAGGTTCTAGAAGCTCCTAGACAGTGGTGAAGACTTCTAAATTGTTTTGAAAGCTTTTTAAAGGTTTCTAGATTCTTCTAGAAGCTTTTGGAAGCTTCTAGAGAGTGTTAAACACTTCTAGATTGTTCTGAAGCATTTTGAAGTTTCTAGATTCTTCTAGAAGCTTTTAGCAGTTTCTAGAAGTTTCTGGAAGCTTCCAGACGGTGGTGAAGACTTCTAGATTGTTCTGAAGGCTTTTAAAGGTTTCTAGATTCTTCTAGAAGCTTTTAGCAGTTTCTAGAAGTTTCTGGAAGCTTCCAGACGGTGGTGAAGACTTCTAGATTGTTCTGAAGGCTTTTTAAAGGTTTCTAGATTCTTCTAGAAGCTTTTGGAAGCTTCTAGAGAGTGTTAAACACTTCTAGATGGTTCTGTAAGCATTTTGAAGGTTTCTAGATTCTTCTAGAAGCTTTTAGGAGTTTCTAGAAGTTTCTGGAAGCTTCCAGACAGTGGTGAAGACTTCTAGATTGTTCTGAAGGCTTTTAAAGGTTTCTAGATTCTTCTAGAAGCTTTTGGAAGCTTCTAGAAGTTTCTAGAAACAGTTTGACAGCTTCTCTGCCACACCCTGTAGTTCCTAAAACCGGACGTTTGTCGGGAAAAGTGTCCAGGGTGAACTCTGGTCAGTTTTCCTCGTAGAATCTTCTGGTGCCCTCAAAACTTACCAGTTTGAGGTCGTTTGAGGTGTTTCGGCTGCGCCGGCTCCTTCACTCCCTCCACCTTCAGCAGTTTTGGAAACATCACTTTCGGTCGTTTCCTGGGCATGTTGGTGGGCTTGGGTTCGAACGGTTTCTGCGCCAAATAGTTCCGTTTCCAAGCCAGTTTCCGAATGATTTTGAAATGATCCCTCAAAGGCCTCCCCGCCCTCTCTCCCAGGCAATTTTCGATGGCGTCCCGAGCATTGCATCACGCCCATTTTGAAATTTTCCGGTTTCTGACGTTTCGGTAAGGTCCTGGTGTTCCGCACCAAACCTGAAAACACCCGTCCAAATCACTAATTCCTACCACCCACCGTTTCCGAGATATCGAGGAAAGTTTGGATGGAGTGCGTCAAACTCCACCAAGTCCTCCAAGCCACATTTTCGACCACAACTCCCAGCGCAGAAGAGTGAGGAGGTTGAAATTTGGTCACGTGACTTTACGGGCCACTAGGCAACTTTACCAGGTTAGGCAATTTTCCCTCCAACGCACCGTTTCTGAGATATGGAGGAGAGTTTATCTGCCAACCTGTGTGACCCTCCACCTAGTATGTAAGTCACATTTTCAACCACAACTCTTAGCGCAGAAGAGCGAGAGGGTTTAAATTAGTCACGTGACTCTACAGGTCACTAGGCAACTTTTACCAAGTTAGGCAATTTTTCCGTACAACGCACCGTTTTTTGAGTATCGAGACCAAAAATGCTTCAACCTCCTCACGGTGATATAAGCAGTGGCACAGGCACGTTTCGCGCTAAAACTCCCCAATTTTTTGTGTTTTTGACACTTGACAGCCTTGACAGTGACAGTTCTGACTGGAAAATTGACTTTCCTCAACTGTCAAAAATCCAAAATGGCCGCTATAACCGATCTACGCGAATCGTTCGATTTGGTACATACATTCTTCCAGTTTGACACAAAAAGCGGTCAAATTTTGATTTTTGACAGATGACAGTTGACGTTGACAGTTATCAAAATTAACAATTCTGACAGTTTGACAGTAAAAAAGACCGATTTGACAGCCCAAACTAACTAAGCAGTCGTAGAGAACATTTCGGATTGAAATTCCCTGATTTTGGTACATTTTGACGTTTGACAGCTTTCGCACTGACATTTCTGACAGAAAAATTGACAGTTGAGACATTTGGACAGTTGACGTTTTGACAACCTTGACATTTCCGACCTGTCAAAAATCAAAATGGCCGCCCTAACCGATCACACCATTCATTTACACGATTCAACGCTTTGCTGCTGCAGTTTGACACGTTAAATGACTAATTTTGACATTTGACAGGTGACAATTGTCAAAATTGAAACTTCTGACAGTTGACAGGAAAAATGCGAGGTTAAACAGCCCCAAACTGACGTGTTTGGTACAAAAAAAAATCGCTCAAACTGCTCGTCGGCTAAAAACGATTTGTCAGCACCAGAACGAGGAGTCACATTTTCGACCCTAACTCCCTTAACAGTAAAGTGAGGAGGTTCAAATTTGGTCACGTGACTGTACAGGCCAGTAGGCAACTTTTACCAAGTTAGGCAATTTTCGCTCCAACCTACCGTTTATGAGATATGGAGGAGAGTTTATAGGCCAACCTGTGTGACCCTCCACCCTAGTATGTAAGTCACATTTTCAACCACAACTCCCAGCGCAAAAGAGCGAGAGAGTTGAAATTTGGTCACGTGACTCTACAGGCCACTAGGCACCTTTTACCAAGTTAGGCAATTTTCCCTCCACCCTACCGTTCTGAGATATTGAGGAGAGTTTACCTGCCAACCTGTGTGACACTCCACCTGGACTTCAAGTCACATTTCAACCACAACTCCCAGCTCAGAAGAGCGAGAGAGTTGAAATTTGGTCACGTGACTCTAAAGGCCACTAGGCAACTATCACCAAGTGAGGCAACGCCCTCACCATCAAGGCTTGCTAGAAAATGAGGCTGTTTCTGTACACTGACCTTCCTCAAACTCGCTACAAAGGTAAATGTTCAAAGCCTTGTCAGCCAACACCACCAAATCGTCCGGATCAAGGCTCAAGGCTCTGTTCACGTCCTCCAAGGCTCCCTCGTACTGGATCAGCTTGGATCTAGCCCTGGCTCGACCAATCAAGGCTCTTTGTCCTCCGGAGTGTTTTTGATGCCTCATCGAACCATTTCAACGAATTTTCGTACTGTTCCAACCTAAATCGCCATTTTTTTTGGGATGCGCAAGCCTTCAAACCGAGTTCAACCTACCTGGAAATGTAGCAGCCGATCTCGCGGTGCAGCGTTTGGTAGCCGTACAGCTCCTGTTTGGCGAATGGGTTGAAGGGAGCCTTGGCCGGAGGCATTTTGCTGCTGACAACTGTCAAATTGTTGATTGACCGGTTATGACAGTTGCGTCAGGTGATTGCACGGACCAGTAGGCAACTTTTACCAGGTTAGGTAATTTTCGCTCCGACCTACCGTTTCTGAGATATCCAGGTGAGTGTACATGGTCACCTTTCTGGCACTCCACCAAGTCCTCCAAGTCACATTTTCAGCCCAAAACTCCCCTCACAGAACAGTGAGGAGGTTGAAATTTGGTCACCTGACTGTACAGCCCACTAGGCAACTTTTACCAAGTTAGGCAATTTTTCCTCCGCCTCACCGTTTCTGAGATATTGACGAGAGTTATCTGCTAACCGCTGCAACACTTCTCCAAGACACATTTCAACCAGAACTCCCCTCACAGAACAGTGAGGAGGTTGAAATTTGGTCACGTGACTGTACAGGCCACTAGGCAACTTTCACCAAGTTAGGCAATTTTTTCTCCGTCTCACCGTGTCTGAGATATTGACGAGAGTTTATCTGCTAACCGCTGCAACACTCCTCCAAGACACATTTTCAACCAGAACTCCCCTCACAGACCAGTGAGGAGGTTCAAATTTGGTCACGTGACTCTATGAGTCACTAGGCAACTTTTACCAAGTTAGGTAATTTTCTCTCAGTCTCACCGTTTCTGAGATATTGAGGAGAGTTTATCTGCCAACCTCCTTAACCCTCCTCCAAGACAGATTTTCAACCAGAACTCCCCTCACAGAACAGTGAGGAGGTTGAAATTTGGTCACGTGACTCTACAAGCCACTAGGCAACTTTTTACCAAGTTAGGCAATTTTCCCTCCAACGCACCATTTCTGAGATATTGAGGAGAGTTTATCTGCCAACCTCGTTAACTCTCCTCCAAGACACATTTTCAACCAGAACTCCCCCTCACAGAAGAGTGAGGAGGTTGAAATTTGGTCACCGTGACTTAACAGGCCACTAGGCAACTTTTACCAGGTTAGGCAATTTTCGCTCCGACCAACCGTTTCTGAGATATTGAGGAGAGTGTACATGGTAACCCTTTCTAGCACTCCACCAAGTCCTCCAAGTCACATTTTCAACCAAAACTCCCCTCACAGAACAGTGAGGAGGTTGAAATTTGGTCACGTGACTGTACAGGCCACTAGGCAACTTTCACCAAGTTAGGCAATTTTTTCTCCGTCTCACCGTTTCTGAGATATTGAGGAAAGTTTATCTGCTAACCTCTGCAACACTCTCCAAGACACATTTTCAACCAGAACTCCCTTAACAGTAAAGTGAGGAGATTGAAATTTGGTCACGTGACTGTACAGCCCACTATGCAACTTTTACCAAGTTAGGCAATTTTCGCTCCGACCTACCGTTTCTGAGATATTGAGGAGAGTGTACATGGTAACCTTACTAGCACTCCACCAAGCCCTCCAAGTCACATTATCAATCAGAACTCCCTTAAGAGTAAAGTGAGGAGGTTGAAATTTGGTCACGTGACTGTACAGGCCACTAGGCAACTTTTACCAGGTTAGGCAATTTTCCCTCCAACGCACCGTTTTTGAGATACCGAGCCCAGCAATGCGTTAAGCGCTTCACGGTGCTACAAGCACTACTCACATGCAGTAGTACACGCACAGACTCATTTTGCGCTAAAACTCCCCCGTTTTTCGTGACATTTTGACGTTTGACAGACTTGACGCTGACATTTCTGACCGGAAAATTGACATTTCGGAACTGTCAAAATCAAAATGGCCGCCTGAAGCGGTTACACTAATCCATTCAATTGTTTCAATGTTTTGCTGCTACACCCATCCAGTTTGACAGACAAAATGGGCAATTTTGACTTTTGACAAGTGACAGTTGACGTTGACAGGTGTCAAAAGTGACAGTTCTGACAGTTTGACGTTAAAAATGACGATTTTGACAGCCTAAAACTAACAAAGCGTGGCACAGAACAATTTGAAGTGAAATTCCCCGATTTAGTTCGATTTTGACGTTTGACAGATGACAGTTGACGTTGACAGGTGTCAAAATTGACAATTCTGACAGTTTGACGGTAAAAAATGACCGTTTTGACAGCCCAAACTAACTGAGCAGTCGCTCAGAACATTTCGGAGAGAAATTTCCTGATTTTGTTAGATTTTGACGTTTGACAGCTTTGACACTGACATTTCTGACAGAAAAATTGACATTTGAGAACTGTCAAAAATCAGCTTTGACATTTCTGACAGGAAAATTGACATTTCCAAACTGTCAAAAATCAAAATGGCCGCTTTAAGCGGTTACACTAATCATTCAATTAATTTCTGCTACATTCATCCAGTTTGACACACAAAATGAGCAATTTTGACATTTGACAGGTGACAGTTGTCAAATCTAAAAATTCTGACAGTTTGACATTAGAAATGACAGTTTTGACAGCCCAAACTGACCGATTTGGTGTGGAAAAACTTTCAAAATGCTCGTCAACTAAAAACGATTTGGAAACTCCAGAACGAGGGATCACATTTTCGACCATAACTCCTAGAGGAGGAAAGATAGAATTTTGAAATTTGGTCACGTGACTCTACACCCCACTAGGCAACTTTTATTAAGTTAGGCAATTTTCCATACAACCAACCGTTTTTGAGTTATTGACCCGAACGTTACACGATGACTTACATGCCCTGTAGCGGAGCTACAGTAACGTATTTTCGCCCATAACTCACGAACGAGGTAAGATAGAATGGTGAAATTTTTACCACACTCAGTACAGACCGAAAGGGAGTTCCACAAGAAAAATCATCAAAATCGACGAAGTATAACCGAAGTTATTTGCATTAGTTTGGCTCCCTTTGCCTGCACAACAAGATTACCATAAATTAAGCGGAAACAAGGCAACGTTGGCCTCGAACGGCCCTGATTGAGCCCTAGAGAGATTCAGAGGGTCCCTTAACAATTCGAATTAAAACCGGCAACACGATCCAATCATATACAGGGTGAACGTGCCGGAAAGGGGTGAAACGACCCCCTCGTGTGCCATCCCTTTTATCGTTGTTAATTCAGCTTCCGCACGCGATTATCATCGTTTTCTGCTGCGCAGAATGGATGGTCAGCTAAAATACGATAATTTGCGTAGTTTTGGCTACATTTGGTAAAAAAATCCACCCTGTAGCTCTCACACAACCCAAGTTATGACCTGTCAAACTAGACAGTGTTTTGTTGGTTTTGACTTAGTGTCACTTTGACGTTTCTCCCTCTGGCGCTGTCACTACAAATTTTTCCGGACAAGCTGTACAGGGTGGTCAAAATAAAGCATTCTTTTGGCTACATTTTGGTAAAAAAATCCACCCTGTAGCTCACATACAACCAAAGTTATGACCTGTCAAAGTGAAGTGAGCACTTTTTGTCCCTCTTTGATGTTCACCCTGTATGTCCCTAAGTTTAGTTAGTGTAACTGCTTCAGGCGGCCATTTTGGTTTTTGACAGTTGTTCAAATGTCAATTTTCCTGTCAGAAATGTCAGCGCAAAGCTGTCAAACGTCAAAATCTAACAAAATCAGGACATTTCAATCCGAAATGTTCTGTACGATTGCTTAGTAAGTTTGGGCTGTCAAAACGGTCATTTTTACCGTCAAACTGTCAGAATTGTCAAATTTGACAACTGTCATTGTCAACTGTCACCTGTCAAACGTCAAAATTGACCATTTTGTCTGTCAAACTGGAGGAATGATGTGGCAAAGCATTGAATCAATTGAACGATCAGTGTAACCTGCTTCAGGCGGCCATTTTGGTTTTTGACAGTTCGGAAATGTCAATTTTTTCTGTCAGAAATGTCAGTGTCTTTTGACAGTTCTCAAATGTCAATTTTCCTGTCAGAAATGACAGCGTCAAAAGCTGTCAAACGTCAAAATGTAACAAAATTAGGAAATTTCTCTCCGAAATGTTCTGTACGTGTGTTTAGTTAGTTTGGGCTGTCAAAACGGTCATTTTTCCTGTCAAACTGTCAGAATTGTCAATTTTGACACCTGTCAACGTCAACTGTCATCTGTCAAACGTCAAAATCGAACAAAATCAGGAAATTTCACTTTAAATTGTTCTGTGCCACTGCTTCGTTAGTTTAGGCTGTCAAAATCGTCATTTTTAACGTCAAACTGTCAGAATTGTCAATTTTGACACCTGTCAACGTCGACTGTCATCTGTCAAAAGTCAAAATTGCCCCTTTTTGACAGTGTCAAAGCTGTCAAACGTCAAAATGTAACAAAATCAGGAAATTTCTCTCCGAAATGTTCTGTACGCGTGTTTAGTTAGTTTGGGCTGTCAAAACGGTCATTTTTACTGTCAAACTGTCAGAATTGTCAATTTTGACACCTGTCAACGTCAAATGTCGTCTGTCAAACGTCAAAATCGAATAAAATCAGGGAATTTTACTTCAAATTGTTCTGTGCCACTGCTTTGTTAGTTTATGCTGTCAAAATCGTCATTTTTACTGTCAAACTGTCAGAATTGTCAATTTTGACATCTGTCAACGTCGACTGTCATCTGTCAAAAGTCAAAATTGCCCATTTTGACAGTGTCAAAGCTGTCAAACGTCAAAATGTAATAAAATCAGAAAATTTCTCTCCGAAATGTTCTGTACGTGTGTTTAGTTAGTTTGGGCTCTCAAAACGGTCATTTTTCCTGTCAAACTGTCAGAATTGTCAATTTTGACATCTGTCAACGTCCACTGTCACCTGTCAAACGTCAAAATCGAACTAAATCAGGAAATTTCACTTTGAATTGTTCTGTGCCACTGCTTTGTTAGTTTAGGCTGTCAAAATCGTCATTTTACTGTCAAACTGTCAGAATTGTCAATTTTGACAACTGTCAACGTCGACTGTCATCTGTCAAAAGTCAAAATTGCCCATTTTGACAGTGTCAAAGCTGTCAAACGTCAAAATGTAACAAAATCAGGAAATTTCCCTCCGCAATGTTCTGTACGCGTGTTTAGTTAGTTTGGGCTGTCAAAACGGTCATTTTTCCTGTCAAACTGTCAGAATTGTCAATTTTGACACCTGTCAACGTCAACTGTCACCTGTCAAACGTCAAAATCGAACAAAATCAGGGAATTTCACTTCAAATTGTTCTGTGCCACTGGTTTGTTGGTTTAGGCTGTCAAAATCGTCATTTTGAACGTCAAACTGTCAGAATTATCAATTTTGACATCTGTCAACGTCGACTGTCATCTGTCAAAAGTCAAAATTGCCCATTTTGACAGTGTCAAAACTGTCAAACGTCAAAATGTAACAAAATCAGGAAATTTCCCTCCGCCGTTATGAGCGAAAACGTGACTGTAGCTCCACTAAGTGGTTTTTCAGCTAAAATGAGTGAAATTTTAAAAATTTCCAACTCCTGCCCTGTAATAGACAAGCGAATGAAATTTTTACGGGAGCTAGCAGGATGCTTCCAGAACGTGCCAAAAAAATTTCATTCAATATTTTGAAAAACAGGGCCGTAATCGCAAAAATTCCGAGAGCACGTCTGGTAGTTTGCTTGGTTGGTTTCAATCGCCTGTAACTCGGTTATTTGAAGGTTTATCTAAAAAATTATTTAAATTGATTTGACAGGTAATGAACTGGGCTGTCACGTGACGTTGACTGGAGTGGTTTAAGTTGAGGCGTTTGGCCGCTAGGGGGCGTCAAAGTTACCGGTTGCCCGGACTGTCTTCTGGGCCCTTGGGGCGTTGGTTCACACTTGGGCCGGTACGGCCCTGTTTCCCGAGGGATTTCAGTGAAATTTTTACCAAATATTCGCAAAGGTTGGAGGAAGTTACGGTAAAAATTTCAGCTTCCTAACCCAACTAGTTTGGGAGGAATTAATTTTCAAAAAAAAAAAATAAAATTTTTTTAGAGTGAATCAACAGTTTCGGTGGGTAAACGACGCCATCATCAGCCGCCCGAAGGAAAGTAAACAGAAGAGTGCGCCCCCAGCTGGTGCGCAACGTTGCGGCATCGAGCGGGCCACGAACGCTAAGGCCCCGTACACACTGATCAGTATTGGCGGGCCGTAAGTTGAGTGTGAACGGTGCTTTAGTGAAAAACCACGTGATCGGGCCGTAAACTGTCACTTACCACCCGCAGGATTAACGGGAACAAGGCGGTAAGTCAGCTGTTTCTGCCCTGGCGATTTTTTAGGTTAGTTTCTTAATTTTTAAACCGTTTTTTTGGTGTCAATTTTCCAATTTTAGCGGCCAAAATAAAACTTTTAGAGGATTACTCACTTTGACAGCGATTTTCTTCCAGACTGTACCCGATTTTTAGTGTTTTTTCATGTCATTAGATAGGAAATTTAGTGAGGATTCCAAAAATGTGCTTAAAAACGCGATTCGGGCACTCTAAGTGGGTTTACAAACGATTTTGTAGCAGACTGTTCTTTAAATTGTCATTTTTGCACTTCAAACTTTGACAGCGATTTTCTCCCAGGACTGTACTAGATTTTTTAGTGTTTTTTCTGGTTATTGGATAGGAAATTTAATGAGGATTCCAAAAATGTGCTTAAAAATGCGATTCGGGCACTTTAAGTGGGTTTTACGGACGATTTTATCCCAGGACTGTTCTTTAAATTGTCATTTTTTGCACTTCAAACTTTGACATCGCATTTTCTCCCAGACTGTACTCGATTTTTTAGTGTTTTTTTCTGGTTATTGGATAGGAAATTTAGTGGGGATTCCAAAAATGTGCTTAAAAATGCGATTCGGGCACTCTAAGTGGGTTTTACGCACGATTTATCCCAGACTGTCCTTTAAATGTCATTTTTGCACTTCAAACTTTGACAGCGATTTTCTCCCAGACTGTACTGGATTTTTTTAGTTGTTTTTCCGGTTATTGGATAGGAAATTTAATGAGGATTCCAAAAATGTGCTTAAAAACTCGATTCGGGCACTCTAAGTGGGTTTTGCGGTCGATTTTATCCCAGACTGTCCTTTAAATTGTCATTTTTGCTCTTCAAACTTAAAAACCTTGCATGACCTTGAAAATCAAAAAAAAAAAAATAAATCACGTGACCTTTGAACACCGTCATCTGTCAGTCAATGACGTTTCGATTACGATCTGTCAATGTCCAGTGGAAATTTCATTCAAATCGGTGCAATACCAAGGCTGTGATGGGCAAAAATGTATCTTGGTGTCTTTGACTGACTTTGGCGCCCTCTAGCGGCCTTACCGGTCAACCTACCGTGGTCGTTCAAACGTCATTTAACAGCCCTGACTGTCCCCTACAAATTCCTTTATAACGCATTTTTCGTGAAATTGAGAAATAACGGAGTTATTGACGATTTTGCGTCCTGAACTTATGGTCCTTCGAACCGGGTGATTTGTTTTTTTTAATTTTCCTAGCCAAATTATTGGTTTTACGGCCAAAACTCACAGAAAGTAAAAGGTGCGTCTAGTCTTGCTCTACCTAACCTGATAATTTCAAGTCGATATCTCTCACCGTTTTGCAGATATTGTTTGGAGCAACTTTGGCGCCCTCTAGCGGCCTTACCGGTCACCTACCGCGGTCGCTCCAACGTCATTTAACAGCCCTGACTGTTCCCTACAAATTTCCTTATTACAAGTTTTTAGTAAAAGTTTGAAATAACGGAGTTATTTAAGATTTGTGTCACCGCGTCCTAGACTTATGGTCCTTCGAGCCGGATTTTTGGTGCACCCACGGGTTTTTGCCCTGTAACTCCTTAAGGAGGCCCTTAAGGGCCAAAACCCTTTAATACAATCTTGTAGAGAATTAAATTTCCTACAACTTCCGTTATTTACACTTTTTTTGTATCTCCTTAAATAACGGAGCTACGCTCCGTCAAAATGAAGTGTGTCTTAAAAAAACCACTTTGGTGCACCGAGTCACTTTTTGCCGTGTAACTCTTTAAGAAGGCCCTTAAGGGCAAAAACCCCTTAAAACAATCTTGTAGAGAATTAAATTTCCTACAACTTCCTTTATATACACTTTTTTTGTATCTCCTCAAATAACGGAGTTGCTCTGCGTCAAAATGGAGTTAGTTTTTGGGTGTCAAAATCGCAAAATTTTCCAATTTTTAACCTCAAAAATGGATTCCCCGACCCCGATTTAGTCGAAAACGACCTACAACTCGGTAAAATACCCAAAAATTAGTCCAAAACATGATAAATGTTGAGGCAACATGATAAATTAATGTTACTCAAGTAAATTTCGGTTTAAATGCACTGAAACTGGTTTAAACACGATTTCTACCAATTCCTACATGATTCAAGTGTTTTACTGGGGTTTTGTAATGTTTCAACATGATAAATGTTGCCTTTCAACCGGATAAATTATCATGTTTACTTAGAAAAACAGGTTTGGTTGCGCCCACGGGTTTTTGCCCTGTAACTCCTTAAGGAGACCCTTAAGGGCCAAAACCCCTTAATACAATCTTGTAGAGAATTAAATTTCCTACAACTTCCTTTATTTACGCTTTTTTTGTATCTCCTTAAATAACGGAGCTGCGCTCCGTCAAAATGGAGTTAGTTGAGAAAAAGCAGTTTTGAGACACTTTTAAGGAATTTCCTCTACCTGAGTTGGTTTAATGGGATATTTAATGGTTTCAATTGCGAAATTTACTACAAAAAAGCCGTTTTGTTATGAATGGTAGTGGATAGCGAAAACCCTAAATCACCCCCTCACCTCCCTTGGAAAGGGACCAAAAAATCTACCTGCGATCTTGGGAACCAAATTTCAGGGTTTACATTTGTTTGGGGGCAATTTTGATACAGGGCGGCCAAAAGAGGACACTTTGGGCTACAAAACGGTAAAAAATGCATCCCTGTAACTCTAGAAATAACCGAGTTATGGGTGATCAAAGTGGATCAAGTTTTCCGACACTTAACGCAGTGACTCTCGTTTGGTTTTTGGTTGGTTTTTCGGTAAAACGGACTGTACCGTTGAATTCCCCGTCCCCGAATTAGTCGAAAATGACCCGTCACTTAGTTGTTTACGTCAAATTTCAGATTTGCCGCAAGGGTGACCCTACGGCAAAACCCTACGGCAAATTAGACGACCCCTACGGCAAAATTGCGGCAAAATGCAAACTTTCTGATAAAAGCACGAGTGAGGGATGGTTTTCTACTAAATCGAGGACGGGGAATTCAATGGTGCAGTCCGTTTTAGCGTATCTGCTACGCAAGTCTAGTTTTCGTCCAGTTTTCCGGCCTGGGTAAGAGATAGCGCCAATCTGACAGCGTGAATGAATTCCCCGACCCCAAATTAGTCCGAAAACGAGTGGTCACTCAATATAGTTAGTTTAATAGCGTAAAAATGACCCCTACGGCAAATTAGAGGACCCCTACGGCAAAATTGCGGCAAAATGCAAACTTTCTGATATAATCTCGAGTGAGGGATGGTTTTTTACTAAATCGGCGACGGGGAATTCAATGGTCTTGTCCGTTTTTGCTTATCTGCTACGCAAGTCTAGTTTTTGTCCAGTTTTCCGGCCTGGGTAAGAGATAACGCCAATCTGACAGCGTGAATGAATTCCCCGACCCCAAATTAGTCGAAAACGATGTGGTCACTCAATATAGTTAGTTTGACTGCGTGAAAATGACCCTACGGCAAATTAGAGAACCCCTACGGCAAAATTGCGGCAAAATGCAAACTTTCTGATAAACGCACGAGTGAGGGGTGGTTTTTTACTAAATCGGGGACGGGGAATTCAATGGTGAAGTCCATTTTCACGTATCTCCTAAAAAAATACGATTAAACCCAGATTTCTCGGCGTTGTGAACGAGATAGCGGAAAACCGAAAACGGGAATGAATTCCCCGTCCCCAATTAGTCAAAATGATTCAAAAAAACACTTTAAAACAATTTGCAAATTACCCAAAATGTATTAGTTAATGTCACTCAGATGCAGGTTGAAACCGATTAAATACTTCCGGCAACATGGCGGCAAATTATGGCCAATTACCTGTAGTGTTCAATGGGAAATTTGTTTTGTATGGTGGAAGGTGTAAACTGATCTGAAAAGTTGAAAAAAAATCACTTATTTTTACAGTTTTTGGTGGTTGAGAGTGTGATTTGTTCTTTTTTCTAAAGTAAGTGGTGTCCTGGAACGGCAAAATCGTCATAACTCACAGTCTAAACGACCTGAATCGTTGATTTTTGGTGGAGTGGTAGTTCAGACTGTGAGGAAAGTGCAGAAAAAAAATCAGCTCGATCCGACTTAGTACAGGGCCGTAGAAGCCCTGGAAACGTGAGAGAAACTGATAAACTCAAAAAACACTGTCCTGGAACGGCAAATTGACATAACTCACAGTCTAAACCACCTAAAACGTTGATTTTTGGTGGAGTGGTAGCTCAGACTGTGAGGAACGTGCAGAAAAAAAAATCAGCTTGATCCGACTTAGCACAGGGCCATAGCAGCCCTGGAAATTTGAAAAAAAAAACTGATAAACTCAAAAAAACACTGTCCTGGAACGGCAAAATTGTCATAACTCACAGTCTAAACCACCTAAATTGTTGATTTTTGGTGGAGCGGTAGCTCAGACTGTGAGGAATGTTCAGAAAAAAATCAGGTTGATCCCACTTAGTACAGGGGCCGTAACAACCCTGGAAACTTGAGAGAAACTGATAACTCAAAAAACACTGTCCGCGAACGGCAAAAACGTCAATACTTACGTCTAAACCACGTAGAAGGTTGATTTTGGTCTCAAGGTAGCTTAGACTGTACAGTATGTTTGGTAAAAAATCAAGTCTGTAGGACTAAGGCAGGGCCGTATCAGCCCTGGAAACGTAGAGAAACTGATAAACCCAAAAAACACTGTTCGCGAACGGCAAAAACGTCATAACTCACATTCTAAACCACGTAGAAGGTTGATTTTTGGTGTCAAAGTAGCTTAGACTGTACAGTGTGTTTGGTAAAAAAAATCAAGTCTCTAGGACTTAAGGCAGGGCCGTAGAAAAACAAAAACTAAACTGGAACCAAGCAGGCTAATTACAAAACCAAAAGGCCTCCGAATCGTCCTGACCTTGTTCCAATTAATAAAGTCGGGAAGCAATTAGTCCTACGCATATCCCGATTCGGTGCACTCGACTAAAAAAAACACCGAAAAAAATGCATTTTTCCCATCAAACTAACCTGATTGGTTAGTCCGGGCGCATAACCCAAAAAAAAAACGATCAAAAAGTCGGTAAAAACGTGCGATTCACCCGAAATCGTTTAGAAAACAATAAAAGACCTGTTTACACTGAAAAAAACAGATTTCTAACGGTAATTATTCGTTCAGGCAAAGCGGCAACACTCTGTATACCACCGGAAGCACGTTTCATTTGATTTGCATTGAAACGAGACGAATTTCAATCGAAATAACCGTTTCACAGCACAAATTTGGCTGCAAAAGCGTTTAGAATGTAAAGAGCATACGATACAGGGTGTACATACAAAAAATCAACTTTCTACGACGTTTAGAATGTGAGTTATGGCGTTTTTGCCGTTCCGGGACAGTGTTTTTTGGGTTTATCAGTTTTTCTCAACTTTCCAGGCCTGATACGGCCCTGCCTTAAGTCCTAGAGACTTGATTTTTTTACCAAACATACTGTACAGTCTAAGCTACCTTGAGACCAAAAATCAACCTTCTACGTGGTTTAGAATGTGAGTTATGACGTTTTTGCCGTTCCAGGACAGTGTTTTTTGGGTTTATCAGTTTTTCTCAATTTTCCAGGCCTGATACGGCCCTGTCTTAAGTCCTAGAGACTTGATTTTTTTACCAAACACTCTGCACAATCTAAGCTACGTTGACACCAAAAATCAACCTTCTAAGGCGTTTAGAACGTGAGTTATGACGATTTTGCCGTTCCAGGACAGTGTTTTTGAGTTTATCTGGACAAAAACTAGACTTTCGTAGCAGATACGCAAAAATGGACTGCACCATTGAATTCCCCGTCCCCGATTTAGTAAAAAACCATCCCTCACTCGTGCCTTTATCAGAAAGTTTGCATTTTGCCGCAATTTTGCCGTAGGGGTCCTCCAATTTGCCGTAGGGTCATTTTCACGTTGTCAAACTAACTATATCGAGTGACCACTCGTTTTCGACTAATTTGGGGTCGGGGAATTCATTCCCGCTGTCAGATTGGCGCTATCTCTTACCCAGGCCGGAAAACTGGACAAAAACTGGACTTGCGTAGCAGATACGCAAAAACAGATTTCACCATTGAATTCCCCGTCCCCGATTTAGTAAAAAAACCACCCCTCACTCGAGCTTTTATTGGAAAATTTGCAATTTGCCGCAATTTTGCCGTAGGGGTCCTCTAATTTGCCGTAGGGTCATTTTCACGCTGTCAAACTAAATATATTGAGTGACCACTCGTTTTCGACTAATTTGGGGTCAGGGAATTCATTCCCCGCTGTCAGATTGGCGCTATCTCTTACCCAGGCCGGAAAACTGGGAAAAAACTAGACTTGCGTAACAGATACGCTAAAACGGACAAGACCATTGAATTCCCCGTCCCCGATTTAGTAAAAAAACCACCCCTCACTCGTGTCTGTATCAGAAAGTTTGCATTTTGCCGCAATTTTGCCGTAAGGGTCCTCCAATTTGCCGTAGGGTCATTTTCACGCTATCAAACTAACTATATCGAGTGACCACTCGTTTTCGACTAATTTGGGGTCAGGGAATTCATTTCCGCTGTCAGATTGGCGCTATCTCTTACCCAGGCCGGAAAACTGGGAAAAAAACTAGACTTGCGTAGCAGATACGCTAAAACGGACCAGACCATTAAATTCCCCGTCCCCGATTTAATAAAAAACCACTCCTTACTCGTGTTTGTATCAGAAAGTTTGCAATTTGCCGCAATTTTGCCGTAGGGGTCCTCCAATTTGCCGTAGGGTCATTTTCACGCTATCAAACTAACTATATCGAGTGACCACTCGTTTTCGACTAATTTGGGGTCGGGAATTCATTCCCACTATCAGATTGGCGTTATCTCTAACCCAGGCCGGAAAACTGGGGAAAAACTAGACTTGCGTAGCAGATACGCAAAAATAGACTGCACCATTGAATTCCGCGTCCCCGATTTAGTAAAAAACCATCCCTCACTCGTGCGTTTATCAGAAAGTTTGCATTTTGCCGCAATTTTGCCGTAGGGGTCCTCTAATTTGCCGTAGGGTTTCTGCCGTAGGGTCACCCTTGCGGCAAATCTGAAATTTGACGTAAACAACTAAGTGACGGGTCATTTTCGGCTAATTCGGGGACGGGGAATTCAACGGTACAGTCCGTTTTACCGAAAAACCAACCAAAAACCAAACGAGAGTCACTGCGTAAGTGTCGGAAAACTTGATCCACTTTGATCGCCCATAACTCGGTTATTTCTAGAGTTACAGGGTTGCATTTTTTACCGTTTTGTAGTCCAAAGTGTCCTCTTTTGACCGCTCTGTATCAAAATTGCCCCCAAACAAATGTAACCCCTGAAATTTGGTACCCAAAGATCGCAGGTAGATTTTTTGGCACCTTTTTCAAGGGAGGTGAGGGGGTGATTTAGGGTTTTCGCTATCCACTACCATTCATAATAAACGGCTTTTTTGTAGTAAATTGCACAATTGAAACCATTAAATATCCTTTTAAACCAACTCAGGTAGAGGAAATTCCTTAAAAGTGTCACAAAACTGATTTTTCTCAACTAACTCCATTTTGACGGAGCACAGCTCCGTTATTTAAGGAGATACAAAAAAAGTGTATATAAAGGAAGTTGTAGAAAATTTAATTCTCTACAAGATTGTATTAAGGGACTTTTGCTTTTAAGGGTCTCCTTAAGGAGTTACAGGGCAAAAAGTGACTGGGTGCACCAAAGTGGTTTTTTAAGACAAACTCCATTTTGACGGAGCGTAGCTCCGTTATTTAAGGAGATACAAAAAAAGCGTAAATAAAGGAAGTTGTAGGAAATTTAATTCTCTACAAGATTGTTTTAAGGGGTTTTGGCCCTTAAGGGCCTCCTTAAGGAGTTACAGGGCAAAAACCCGTGGGTGCACCAAACCTGTTTTTCTAAGTAAACATGATAATTTATCCGGTTGAAAGGCAACATTTATCATGTTGCCACAACATTTATCATGTTTTGGACTAATTTTTGGTATTTTAACGAGTTGTAGGTCATTTTCGACTAAATCGGGGTCGGGGAATCCATTTTTGAGGTTAAAATTGGAAAATTTTGCGATTTTGACACCCAAAAACTAACTCTATTTTGACGGAGCGCAGCTCCGTTATTTGAGGAGTTACAAAAAATCGTAAATAAAGGAAGTTATAGGAAATTTAATTCTCTACAAAATTGTGTTAAGGGACTTTTGCTTTTAAGGGTCTCCTTAAGGAGTTACAGGGCAAGAAGTGACTGGGTGCACCAAAGTGGTTTTTTAAGACCAACTTCATTTTGACGGAGCGTAGCTCCGTTATTTAAAAAGATACAAAAAAGTGTAAATAAAGGAAGTTGTAGGAAATTTAATTATCTACAGGATTGTATTAAGGGGTTTTGGCCCTTAAGGGTCTCCTTAAAGAGTTACAGGGCAAAAACCCGTGGGTACAGCAAACCTGTTTTTCTAAGTAAACATGATAATTTATCCGGTTGAAAGGCAACATTTATCATGTTGAAACATTGCAAAACCCCAGTAAAACACTTGAATCATGTAGGAATTGGTAGAAATCGTGTTTAAACCAGTTTCAGTGCATTTAAACCGAAATTTACTTGAGTAAACATTAATTTATCATGTTGCCACAACATTTATCATGTTTTGGACTAATTTTTGGTGTTTTACCGAGTTGTAGGTCGTTTTCGACTAAATCGGGGTCGGGGAATCCATTTTTGAGGTTAAAAATTGAAAAAAGTAACTTTTTTACAACTTTTTTTTTTTTTTTTGGTTTTTCCTTGAATATCTCGGAAACGGTAAAAGAAATTAAAGAACCGAGTTAACTAGAGACCTGATTTTTTTACCAAATATACCGTACAGTCTAAGCTAACTTGACACCAAAAATCAACTTTCTCCAACGTTTAGACTGTGAGTTATGACGTTTTTGCCGTTCCAGGACAGTGTTTTTGAGTTTATCAATTTTTTTCAACTTTCCAGGGCTGCTACGGCCCTGAACTAAGTCGGATTGATCTGATTTTTTTTCTGCACATTCCTCACAGTATGAGCTACCACTCCAGCAAAAATCAACAATTTAGGTCGTTTAGACTGTGAGTTATGACGTTTTTGCCGTTCCAGGACAGTGTTTTTTGAGTTTATCAGTTTCTCTCAACTTTCCAGGGCTGCTACGGCCCTGTACTAAGTCGGATCGAGCTGATTTTTTTTTCTGCACTGTCCTCACAGTCTGAGCTACCACTCCAGCAAAAATCAACAATTTAGGTCGTTTAGACTGTGAGTTATGACGTTTTTGCCGTTCCAGGACAGTGTTTTTTGAGTTTATCAGTTTTTCTCAACTTTCCAGGGCTGCTACGGCCCTGTACTAAGTCGGATCAAGCTGATTTTTTTTCTGCACATTCCTCACAGTCTGAGCTACCACTCCAGCAAAAATCAACATTTTAGGTCGTTTAGACTGTGAGTTATGACGATTTTGCCGTTCCAGGACAGTGTTTTTTGAGTTTATCAGTTTCTCTCAACTTTCCAGGGCTGCTACGGCCCTGTACTAAGTCGGATCGAGCTGATTTTTTTTGTGCACATTCCTCACAGTCTAAGCTACCACTCCAGCAAAAATCAACATTTTAGGTCGTTTAGACTGTGAGTTATGACGATTTTGCCGTTCCAGGACAGTGTTTTTTGAGTTTATCAGTTTCTCTCAACTTTCCAGGGCTGCTACGGCCCTGTACTAAGTCGGATCGAGCTGATTTTTTTTCTGCACCTTCCTCACAGTCTGAGCTACCACTCCACCAAAAATCAACAATTTAGGTCGTTTAGACTGTGAGTTATGACGATTTTGCCGTTCCAGGACAGTGTTTTTTAAGTTTATCAGTTTTCTCAACTTTCCAGGGCTGCTACGGCCCTGTACTAAGTCGGATCGAGCTGATTTTTTTTCTGCACCTTCCTCACAGTCTAAGCTACCACTCCAGCAAAAATCAATAATTTAGGTCGTTTAGACTGTGAGTTATGACGTTTTTGCCGTTCCAGGACAGTGTTTTTTGAGTTTATCAGTTTCTCTCAACTTTCCAGGGCTGCTACGGCCCTGTACTAAGTCGGATCGAGCTGATTTTTTTTTGTGCACATTCCTCACAGTCTAAGCTACCACTCCAGCAAAAATCAACATTTTAGGTCGTTTAGACTGTGAGTTATGACGATTTTGCCGTTCCAGGACAGTGTTTTTTGAGTTTATCAGTTTCTCTCAACTTTCCAGGGCTGCTACGGCCCTGTACTAAGTCGGATCGAGCTGATTTTTTTTCTGCACATTCCTCACAGTCTGAGCTACCACTCCACCAAAAATCAACAATTTTGGTGGTTTAGACTGTGAGTTATGACGTTTTTGCCGTTCCAGGACAGTGTTTTTTGAGTTTATCAGTTTCTCTCAACTTTCCAGGGCTGCTACGGCCCTGTACTAAGTCGGATCGAGCTGATTTTTTTTCTGCACATTCCTCACAGTCTGAGCTACCACTCCACCAAAAATCAACAATTTTGGTTGTTTAGACTGTGAGTTATGACGATTTTGCCGTTCCAGGACAGTGTTTTTTGAGTTTATCACTTTTTCTCAACTTTCCAGGGCTGCTACGGCCCTGTACTAAGTCGGATCGAGCTGATTTTTTTTCTACACATTCCTCACAGTCTAAGCTACCACTCCAGCAAAAATCAACGTTTCAGGTCGTTTAGACTGTGAGTTATGACGATTTTGCCGTTCCAGGACAGTGTTTTTTGAGTTTATCAGTTTCTCTCAACTTTCCAGGGCTGTTACGGCCCTGTACTAAGTCGGATCGAGCTGATTTTTTTTATGCACATTCCTCACAGTATGAGCTACCACTCCAGCAAAAATCAACAATTTAGGTCGTTTAGACTGTGAGTTATGACGATTTTGCCGTTCCAGGACAGTGTTTTTTAAGTTTATCAGTTTTTCTCAACTTTCCAGGGCTGCTACGGCCCTGTACTAAGTACGATCAAGCTGATTTTTTTTCTGCACCTTCCTCACAGTCTAAGCTACCACTCCAGCAAAAATCAACGTTTCAGGTCGTTTAGACTGTGAGTTATGACGTTTTTGCCGTTCCAGGACAGTGTTTTTTGAGTTTATCAGTTTCCCTCAACTTTCCAGGGCTGCTACGGCCCTGTACTAAGTCGGATCGGCCTGATTTTTTTTCTGCACATTCCTCACAGTCTAAGCTACCACTCCAGCAAAAATCAACATTTTAGGTCGTTTAGGACTGTGAGTTATGACGATTTTGCCGTTCCAGGACAGTGTTTTTTGAGTTTATCAGTTTCTCTCAACTTTCCAGGGCTGCTACGGCCCTGTACTAAGTCGGATCGGCCTGATTTTTTTTCTGCACATTCCTCACAGTCTGAGCTACCACTCCAGCAAAAATCAACATTTTAGGTAGTTTAGACTGTGAGTTATGACGTTTTTGCCGTTCCAGGACAGTGTTTTTTGAGTTTATCAGTTTCTCTCAACTTTCCAGGGCTGCTACGGCCCTGTACTAAGTCGGATCGGCCTGATTTTTTTTCTGCACATTCCTCACAGTCTGAGCTACCACTCCAGCAAAAATCAACATTTTAGGTCGTTTAGACTGTGAGTTATGACGATTTTGCCGTTCCAGGACAGTGTTTTTTGAGTTTATCAGTTTCTCTCAACTTTCCAGGGCTGCTACGGCCCTGTACTAAGTCGGATCAAGCTGATTTTTTTTCTGCACAATCCTCACAGTCTGAGCTACCACTCCAGCAAAAATCAACGTTTCAGGTCGTTTAGATTGTGAGTTATGACGTTTTTGCCGTTCCAGGACAGTGTTTTTTGAGTTTATCAGTTTCTGTCAACTTTCCAGGGCTACTACGGCCCTGTACTAAGTCGGATCAAGCTGATTTTTTTTCTGCACCTTCCTCACAGTCTAAGCTACCACTCCAGCAAAAATCAACATTTTAGGTCGTTTAGACTGTGAGTTATGACGATTTTGCCGTTCCAGGACAGTGTTTTTTAAGTTTATCAGTTTCTCTCAACTTTCCAGGGCTGCTACGGCCCTGTACTAAGTCGGATCAAGCTGATTTTTTTTCTGCACATTCCTCACAGTATGAGCTACCACTTCAGCAAAAATCAACATTTTAGGTCGTTTAGACTGTGAGTTATGACGATTTTGCCGTTCCAGGACAGTGTTTTTTAAGTTTATCAGTTTCTCTCAACTTTCCAGGGCTGCTACGGCCCTGTACTAAGTCGGATCGAGCTGATTTTTTTTCTGCACCTTCCTCACAGTCTAAGCTACCACTCCAGCAAAAATCAACATTTTAGGTCGTTTAGACTGTGAGTTATGACGATTTTGCCGTTCCAGGACAGTGTTTTTTGAGTTTATCAGTTTTTTTAAACTTTCCAGGGCTGCTACGGCCCTGTACTAAGTCGGATCGAGCTGATTTTTTTTCTGCACCTTCCTCACAGTCTAAGCTACCACTCCAGCAAAAATCAACGTTCCAGGTTGTTTAGACTGTGAGTTATGACGATTTTGCCGTTCCAGGACAGTGTTTTTTGAGTTTATCAGTTTCTCTCAACTTTCCAGGGCTGCTACGGCCCTGTACTAAGTCGGATCGGCCTGATTTTTTTTCTGCACATTCCTCACAGTCTAAGCTACCACTCCAGCAAAAATCAACATTTTAGGTCGTTTAGACTGTGAGTTATGACGATTTTGCCGTTCCAGGACACCACTTACTTTAGGAAATCGGGCAAATTTCCCTGTCAACCTGTAAAAACTGCGTTAAAAAGCGTTTTTTTTCAGCTTTTCAGTGAATTTACGACAAATTTAGTCTACGAGCAATCAAATCCAAATATTCCCACGCCGTATCCCAGTTTGTTTACGTTGGAAGCCATTTAACACAAACAATGGAATTCAACCGTTTCTAGTAAATTTAATAATTTTTTTTTTGGAGCAAATGTCAGGTGGGCTTACTTCCTAAAGCCTGCCCTGCGTCCAGAAAAAATTTCACTAAAATATCTGCAAAAACAGGGCCGTAACGAGGGAAAAACCAAATTGGTGGACTGAAACTGAAGTTTTGAGGAAAGTGAAGTTTTGAAAATTATTTTCTCAAAAACTACTCACCTTAGAAACGTGATTTTTTTCTAGTAGCAAGCCTTAGGCCTGCCCTGCCTACAAAAAAAATTTCACTAAAATATCTGGAAAAACAGGGCCGTAATGACTAGAAATCCAAGTTGGTGTTTCCAGAACTCAAAAACAAAAGTTCAGTCATCTTTTGATCGTACATAACTCACTTATTTGACACTTTTAGGATTTTCCTGTCATTTGACAGTTTATAGACAACACACCGGGCTACAAGTTTATTTATGTGACATTTTGCCGTAACTGTCAAAATAACCGAGTTACGAGCTGTCAAAGTGACGGAAAGTTAATTTTTGACACAAATTAGTGCGTTGAAGGCTTTGACGTGGAATAACTCACTTATTTGACACTTTTACGATTTTCCTGTCATTTGACAGTTTATAGAAGACACTCCGGGCTACAAATTTAGTAAAGTGACATTTTGTCGTAACTGTCAAAATAACAGAGTTACGGGCTGTCAAAATGACTGAAAGTTAATTTTTGACACAAATTAGTGCGTTGAAGGCTTTGACGTGGAATAACTCACTTATTTGACACTTTTACGATTTTCCTGTCATTTGACAGTTTATAGAGGACTTTCCGGGCTACAAATTTAGTGAAGTGACATTTTGTCGTAACTGTCAAAATAACCGAGTTACGGGCTGTCAAAATGACCGAAAGTGAATTTTTTACACAAATTCGTGCTTTAAGGGCTTTGACGTGGAATAACTCGCTTATTTGACACTTTAAGGATTTTCCTGTCATGTGACAGTTTATAGAGGACTTTCCGGGCTACAAATTTAGTGAAGTGACATTTTGTCGTAACTGTCAAAATAACCGAGTTACGGGCTGTCAAAATGACCGGAAAGTTAATTTTTGACACAAATTAGTGCGTTGAAGGCTTTAACGTGGAATAACTCGCTTATTTGACACTTTTACGATTTTTTCTGTCATTTGACAGTTTATAGAGGATAGTCCGGGCTACAAATTTAGTTATATGACACTTTGCCGTAACTGTCAAAATAACCGAGTTACGGGCTGTCAAAATGACGAAATGAGTGCGTTGCAGGATTTGACGTGGAATAACTCACTTATTTGACACTTTCAGGATTTTCCTGTTATATGACATTTTATAGAGGACAGTCCGTGCTACAAATTTAGTAAAGTGACACTTTGTCGTAACTGTCAAAATAACCGAGTTACGGGCTGTCAAAGTGACTGAAAGCTAATTTTTGACACAAATTAGTGCGTTGAAGGCTTTGATGTGGAATAACTCACTTATTTGACACTTTTACGATTTTCCTGTCATTTGACAATTTATAGAGGACACACCGGGCTACAAATTTAGTGAAGTGACATTTTGCCGTAACTGTCAAAATAACCGAGTTACAGGGTGTCAAAGTGACTGAAAGCTCATTTTTGACACAAATTTGTGCTTTAAGGGCTTTGACGTGGAATAACTCACTTATTTGACACTTTTACGATTTTCCTGTCATTTGACAGTTTATAGAGGACAGTCCGGGCTACAAATTTAGTAAAGTGACACTTTGTCGTAACTGTCAAAATAACCGAGTTACGGGCTGTCAAATTGACGAAAAGTGAATTTTTGACACAAATTAGTGCTTTAAAGGCTTTGACGTGGAATAACTCACTTATTTGACACTTTTAGGATTTTCCTGTTATTTGACAGTTTATAGAGAACACTCTGGGCTACAAATTTAGTTATGTGTCATTTTGCCGTAACTGTCAAAATAACCGAGTTACGGGCTGTCAAAATGACGAAAAGTGAATTTTTGACACAAATTAGTGCTTTGAAGGCTTTGACGTGGAATAACTCGCTTATTTGACACTTTTACGATTTTTTCTGTCATTTGACAGTTTATAGAGGACAGTCCGGGCTACAAATTTAGTTATTTGACATTTTACCGTAACTGTCAAAATAACCGAGTTAGGGGCGGTCAAAAAGTAACAAGTAAGTTTGCAACGCTCTAAACACGTTTCACCCTGTAACTCCCTTGTTTGACCTCGAAAATGTTCGAAAAAATTCCCCTAAATACTACAGGGTGTACCGAGTAACCGACCCAAAAACGAAGCAAATCCGCTACAAACCCTTTTCAGGAGAATTTTTTCAAAACGTCGGTGCAGATGGGCGAAAAAACCCATTTTGACCATTCCGTTTGCGCTGGCCCCACTGTGTCCCACATAACCTTACAAATCGGTGAATTTAGGGTTTCTAGGGTCGCAGAAATCGAATCTGGGCATCAAAACCACTCAGGCAGATGTTTTCACACCCTTATCCAATATTCACCCTCCCCTCACCCCCTTTGAGGGGGGGTGATGGTTTTTTAGGCCATTTTGGGGCCATTTTGATGGTTTTTTTCTGGTTTTTTCACTGTTTCTGGTTGTTTTCAGGCTGTTTTGTGTATTTTACTAAGAAACACGAAGAAACATCTGCTCTTTCGGTTATTAAAATTTGTTTTTTTAACGTTTATGGTATGGGCCAGATGTGGGGGGAATTATTATGATTTTACCGCTTCAATTCGACCGAAATGGTCTGTTTTGTGTCGTTTTTCGGTGTTTTCTGGCTTATTTACCCTGAAAACACTCAAATTACCCAAAAAATCACTTGGAAAATTTCAAAAAATCAATATTTTCCCTCCCATTGATTTTCCTGAGGAAAATCATTAATGGGGAAGGAATTATTGATTTTCCTGGGCAATTTAAGGGACAAAACTGCCTTTCCAGTGAATCGATACTACTTTCCCTTCCTGGGGAAAGGGAGGGAGTTGAAAGTTTCCCCCAAAGAGGGCGCTGTGCACTAAAAATTGGTTGGCTGGAAGGAAGGGGAAAAAAGGGTGGTTTTCAACCCCTTACACTAAGTTGTACAAGAAAAATTTTTGGAGAGCTTACAGGGTGGTCAAAAGAGCACTTTCTAGGCTACAAATTGGTAAAAAAAACCACCCTGTAGCTCATCAAATAACCGAGTTACAGGGTGATCAAAATTGACTAATTTCTTGAAATTTACTGCCTTTGTCACTTTCGTCGCCATTTTGTTTTTACTGTCAAATTTAGTTGGTACTGTACAGGGTGGTTAAAAGAGCACTTTTCAGGCTACAAATCGGTAAAAAAAACCACCCTGTAGCTCATCAAATAACCGAGTTACAGGGTGATCAAAATTTACTAATTTTTTGGGAATTTACTGTCTGTCATTTTAGACGCCATTTTGTTTTTACTGTCAAATTTAGTTGGTACTGTACAGGGTGGTCAAAAGAGCACTTTTCAGGCTACAAATCGGTAAAAAAAACCACCCTGTAGCTCATCAAATAACCGAGTTACAGGGTGATCAAAATTTACTAATTTTTTGAAGTTTACTGTGTTTGTAACTTTAAACGCCATTTTGTTTTTACTGTCAAATTTAGTTGGTACTGTACAGGGTGGTCAAAAGAGCACTTTCTGGGCTACGAATCGGTAAAAAGAACCACCCTGTAGCTCATCAAATAACCGAGTTACAGGGTGATCAAAATTTACTCATTTCATGAAGTTTACTGCCTTTGTCACTTTTGTCGCCATTTTGTTTTTACTGTCAAATTTATATGGTACTGTACAGGGTGGTCAAAAGCGCACTTTCTAGGCTACAAATCTGTAAAAAGAACCACCCTGTAGCTCATCAAATAACCGAGTTACAGGGTGATCAAAATTTACTCATTTCATGAAGTTTACTGCCTTTGTCACTTTTGTCGCCATTTTGTTTTTACTGTCAAATTTATATGGTACTGTACAGGGTGGTCAAAAGAGCACTTTTCAGGCTACAAATCGGTAAAAAAAACCACCCTGTAGCTCATCAAATAACCGAGTTACAGGGTGATCAAAGTTGGAAGACCAACTTTTAGGAGATTTACTGTCTTTGTCACTTTGACAGCGCTTTTCTACCTGACTGTACCAAATTTTTGAGTGTTTTTTTTAGGTTATTGGATAGGAAATTTAATGAGGATTCCAAAAATGTGCTTAAAAACACGATTCGGTGATTTTAAGTAGGTTTTACAGGCAATTTTGTAACTTACTGTACTTTAAAACTGCGTTTCTGGAAGTTCAAATTTTGACAGCGCTTTTCTACCTAACTGTACCGAATTTTTGAGTGTTTTTTTAAGGTTATTGGATAGGAAATTTAATGAGGATTCCAAAAATGTACTTAAAAATGTGATTCGGTGATTCTAAGTAGGTTTTACAGTCAATTTTGTAACTTACTGTACTTTAAAACTGCGTTTTTGGAAGATCAAATTTTGACAGCGCTTTTCTACTTGACTGTACTGAATTTTTGAGTGTTTTTTTTAGGTTATTGAATAGGAAATTTAATGAGGATTCCAAAAATGTGCTTAAAAACGTGATTAAGTGATTCTAAGTAGGTTTTACAGGCGATTATGTCACTCGCTGTACTTTAAAACTGCGTTTTTTGCAATTTAATCTTTGAGAAAATAGGTTTTTCGCATTTTTCTCGGAAATTTGAAGGTTAGGAAGAAAAGTGAATAGAACAAAAGTTGTACATTTTTTCCATATCTACACTTTTTGTATTAAACATTTTTCTGTAGGACGTCCGGTTTGGCGGGAAAATTCCAGGAAAAATCGCTCGCAAAAATAGTATTTTTTACTGTTTTAAGGGGCAAAATCCAGGGGATTCGGATGACTCGAGGGATTTTCAGGTTACGTCCCTCAATCTAAATATAAACTTAACTTTCCCGAAAGTTTGACACATTGGAAAACTCGTTAAGTGAGCCCCAAACTGAAAAAAACCAGAATTTTCCTTTGGGACCAAAAAAAATGCCCCAAATTGGCAACTGCGCTTTTCTTGCTTGACATCATTGGAAAGAGGATGAAATTTAGAATATTTTGAGTTTTTAAAATTCTCTGAAAGTTCAAAAATAACCAAGTTATGGCCATTTGTAGTGCTAAGCCTAAGGAACATATAGAGAAACCACGTTTTGAGGCTTCTACAGAGAACATTTGGCAACTGCGCTTTTTGCGCTTGACATCATTGGAAAGAGGGTGAAATTTAGAATATTTTGAGTTTTTAAAATTCTCTGAAAGTCCAAAAATAACCAAGTTATGGCCATTTGTAGTGCTAAGCCTAAGGAACATATAGAGAAACCACGTTTTGAGGCTTCTACAGAGAACATTTGGCAACTGCGCTTTCTGCACTTGACATCATTGGAAAGAGGATGAAATTTAGAATATTTTGAGTTTTTAAAATTCTCTGAAAGTTCAAAAATAACCAAGTTATGGCCATTTGTAGTGCTAAGCCTAAGGAACATATAGAGAAACCACGTTTTGAGGCTTCTACAGAGAACATTTGGCAACTGCGCTTTTTGCGCTTGACATCATTGGAAAGAGGGTGAAATTTAGAATATTTTGAGTTTTTAAAATTCTCTGAAAGTTCAAAAATAACCAAGTTATGGCCATTTGTAGTGCTAAGCCTAAGGAACATATAGAGAAACCACGTTTTGAGGCTTCTACAGAGAACATTTGGCAACTGCGCTTTTTGCGCTTGACATCATTGGAAAGAGGGTGAAATTTAGAATATTTTGAGTTTTTAAAATTCTCTGAAAGTTCAAAAATAACCAAGTTATGGCCATTTAAAGTTGCTATGCCCTAAAAATATGAGGACAATATCACTTTTTTGAATCTCCCGAGAAAGATTTGGCAACAACGCTTTCGCAGTTTGGTGCATCAGTTAGGGGGCTTCAATAGCAACATGGGGAGTTGTTGCAGCATTCTGTATGTCCAAAAATAACCGAGATAGGACGTTTCTACCCCAAATGAGCTTAAAAATCCGCATTTTAGCCACATTTCGGCAAAATCTGGCAAATGCGCTTTCAGGATTTTGCTGGATTTACGCAGGAAACTTGAAAAAGCATTCTAGAAACCTGTTGCAGCAAGCCGAAAGCCCAAAAACCACCTGGTTATCCCTATTTCTCCTGCTTTTTCTACAAAAAAGTCTTGGACAATCATTATTTTGCAACTTTTCGAACCCATCTGGCAACGGCGCTTTTAGCATGTTACGTGCGTTGTATAGAGGGCTCTGTGAGCTTCATTTTGAGCTTTTAAAGTCAACGGTAAGTTGAAAAACAACCGAGTTATGGCCATTTAAAGTTGCTGTGCCCTGAAAATATGAGGACAATATCCCTTTTTTGAATCTGCCGAGAAAGATATGGCAACAACGCTTTCGCAGTTTGGTGCATCAGTTAGTGGGCTTCAATAGCAACATGGGGAGTTGTTGCAGCATACCGTGCGTCCAAAAATAACCGAGTTAGGGTCATTTTTCTTGCTATGCCAATGGGACACATATAGGGAATGTGAGTTTTGTGGAGAAGATTTGACACATTTGGCAACCCTGTTAAGGGGGGTTGGAAAGAGCGTTCCAAAAGGGAATTTGACCTGGTGAAACTTTTTTTAAAATCCTCCAAATAAGGGAGTTATCATCCTTTGGTAGGGGAAACTAACCTTTCCTTAACCTCATTTTCTATGTAAACGCTTTTCTTTGCGTAGCTCCTTTATTTGAGGAGTTAGCGCAAAAGTGTACTGAAGGAAAGTTGTAGGGAATTCAATTCTCTACAGGATTGATTTAAAGCATTTTTGCCCTAAAGGGTCGTTGAAGGGAGTTACAGGCCGAAAACTGTTCTGCAATGCACTCAAACCTTCCTGTAACACCAAAGTGTAACTTTAACAGAGCGTAGCTCTGTTATTTGAGCAGTTACAGCAAAAGTGTAAGGAAGAAAAGTTGTAGGAAATTCAACTCTCTACAAGATAGCTTCTAATACATTTTGCCCTAAAAAGTCATTTAAGGGAGTTACAGGAGAAAAACTGTCTGTAAAGCACTTGCAACTTTCTTACACCACAAACTTTCAAGCTAAATATCTCGAAAACAGTACATTTTTTGTACGGACATATTTACGTCATTTTGTAGGTCTTGAAAAGGACAATCCGATTATAGACAGTGATTAGTCAAATTGTTTGTGACGTCACCGCAATTTAGTTTGAATTGCACCTTATATCATAAAACGCTGATTCCAGACTTCTCCAGGGGAAAATCGTGAAAATGTTACCGATCTTTTCGTGGAAATTTCATTGATAGTTCCCCCGGGGATGACATGTTTTTCTGTGATTTTGGTATTCCGAACCGTTAACGGTGATTTTTTGTTTTTTTTTTTCGGATCGTAAATCCAACAGAAAAGGGGGGAATCAAAAGTGCATTCCCCTGTCACTTTGACAGCCCGTAAGTCTGTTATTTTGACAGTTACGGCAAAATGTCACATAAATAAACTTGTAGCCCGGAGTGTTCTCTATAAACTGTCAAATGGCAGGAAAATCGTAAAAGTGTCAAATAAGCGAGTTATTCCACGTCAAAGCCTTCAACGCACTAATTTGTGTCAAAAATTCACTTTTCGTTAATTTGACAGCTTGTAACTCGGTTATTTTGATAGTTACGTCAAAATGTCACTTTACTAAATTTGTAGCCCAGAGTGTTCTCTATAAACTGTCAAATGACAGAAAAATCGTAAAAGTGTCAAATAAGCGAGTTATTCCACGTCAAAGCCTTCAACGCACTAATTTGTGTCAAAAATTCACTTTCCGTCACTTTGACAGCCCGTAACTCGGTTATTTTGACAGTTACGACAAAATGTGACATAAGTAAATTTGTAGCACGGAGTGTCTTCTATAAACTGTCAAATGACAGGAAAATCGTAAAAGTGTCAAATAAGCGAGTTATTCCACGTCAAAGCCTTCAACGCACTAATTTGTGTCAAAAATTCACTTTCCGTTAATTTGACAGCCTGTAACTAGGTTATTTTGACAGTTACGGCAAAATGTCACTTTACTAAATTGGTAGCCCGGAGTGTTCTCTATAAACTGTCAGATGACAGAAAAATCATAAAAGTGTCAAATAAGCGAGTTATTCCACGTCAAAGCCTTCAACGCACTAATTTGTGTCAAAAATTCACTTTCCGTTAATTTGACAGCCTGTAACTCGGTTATTTTGACAGTTACGGCAAAATGTCACTTTACTAAATTTGTAGCCCGGAGTGTTCTCTATAAACTGTCAGATGACAGAAAAATCATAAAAGTGTCAAATAAGCGAGTTATTCCACGTCAAAGCCTTCAACGCACTAATTTGTGTCAAAAATTCACTTTTCGTTAATTTGACAGCTTGTAACTCGGTTATTTTGATAGTTACGTCAAAATGTCACTTTACTAAATTTGTAGCCCAGAGTGTTCTCTATAAACTGTCAAATGACAGAAAAATCGTAAAAGTGTCAAATAAGCGAGTTATTCCACGTCAAAACCTTCAACGCACTAATTTGTGTCAAAAATTCACTTTCCGTCACTTTGACAGCCTGTAACTAGGTTATTTTGACAGTTACGGCAAAATGTCACTTTACTAAATTGGTAGCACAGAGTGTTCTCTATAAACTGTCAAATGACAGAAAAATCGTAAAAGTGTCAAATAAGCGAGTTATTCCACGTCAAAGCCTTCAACGCACTAATTTGTGTCAAAAATTCACTTTCCGTTAATTTGACAGCCTGTAACTCGGTTATTTTGACATTTACAGCAAAAAGTGCGGTTAGGTGTTTTAACGGGAATTTCAAGAGCTGTCCAACGCTTTTTTAGCGCACTCTGTAACTTGAAAAACAACAGAGTTACAAGCTGTCAAAGTGACACCACATTACATTGTGGGAGTATTGACTGAGTTTACCTCGTTTTCAGTACCACAAAACTAGCGTAAACCCAGTCAGTCTAGTGCAGAAAGACATTCTAAACATTTTTGCTCTCTTACAAAATTTCCGTAACTCTAACCGTTTGCGAGATATTTGATTTTTTTTTAAAAGCATCAGCCCCTCCCCAGAAAAGTTGGTGTTGGCGGTTTTAACCTCAAATAACTCGGTTATTTGACAAGATACGTCAAAAATTAATAGAATCTGATTGGTTGATGAGTTTAAGACCTATCCAAAGCAGGGTTGCGCGTTTTTCTAGCTTGACCAGTAACGCCGCTAGAGGGCGTTAAACTTTCCAAGGCAAACTGTCTGGAAGGGGTGGGTTTGGTTTTCTGGACTTTTCTCGAAAACCCTTCCAGATATTTTAATGAAATTTTCAGGACTGCTAGATCCCCCCCAGCTGGAACTTTAGTCTTCTATGTATTTTCACTGTAAAAGCTACAGTTTCCCAGTAAATGGGGTGAGAATTTTGGTTTGGCCCCCCCCCAGAAAAGTCAGCCCCAATCCACTTTAACCCTCAATAACTCCCTTATTTGATGAGATACGACAAAAATGCTTTTTCAGTGATTGATAGCAAAAACAACAAGCTTTCCGAAATTGCAGTGAAACTTTATCAAAACTTCACCGAAACGCCGCTAGGGGGCGCTGAAACAAATTTATGATTTCTTTGCTAGGGGCGAAATTACCGGAAACTGCTCAGTTACCAGGTTTCCGATAAATGGGCGGTAAATTAAGTCTAAATCGGTCTGAAATTAACTTTTAATTAATTAATTGGGCCCATTTTGGAGGGCTTGTCAGCTTATATTGAATGATTGTACGATTCTCGTTTTTTTTTACTGAAATTTTCTGTAATTGAGAGGATTTAAACTTTGACACCGTTTTTCTCCCTGACTGTACCGAATTTTTTAGTGTTTTTCTATGTCATTGGATAGGAAATTTAATGAGGATTCCAAAAATGTACTTAAAAACGTGATTTGGTCACTCTAAGTGGGTTTTACGTGCGATTTTCTCACTGACTGTACTTTGAAACTGAGTTTCCTGACAGTTTAAATTTTGACACAATTTTTCTATCTGACTGTACCTAATTTTTTAGTGTTTTTTTATGTCATTGGATAGGAAATTTAATGAGGATTCCAAAAATGTGCTTAAAAACGTGATTTGGTTACTCTAAGTGGGTTTTACGTGCGATTTTCTCACTTACTGTACTTTGAAACTGGGTTTCCTGACAGTTTAAACTTTGACACCATTTTTCTCCCTGACTGTACCGAATTTTTGGTTATTTTTTTATGTCATTGGATAGGAAATTTAATGAGGATTCCAAAAATGTACTTAAAAACGTGATTTGGTTACTCTAAGTGGGTTTTACTTGCGATTTTCTCACTGACTGTACTTTGAAACTGGGTTTCCTGACAGTTTAAATTTTGACACAATTTTTCTATCTGACTGTACCTAATTTTTTAGTGTTTTTTTATGTCATTGGATAGGAAATTTAATGGGGATTCCAAAAATGTGCTTAAAAACCCGATTCGGGCACTCTAAATAAGTTTTACGTGCGATTTTTTCACTTACTGTACTTTAAAACTGGGTTTCCTGACAGTTTAAATTTTGACACCGTTTTTCTCCCTGACTGTACCGATTTTTTTTGCGTTTTTTCCATGTCATTGGATAGGAAATTTAATGAGGATTCTAAAAATGTGCTTAAAAACGTGATTTGGTTACTCTAAGTGGGTTTTACGTGCGATTTTCTCACTTACTGTACTTTGAAACTGGGTTTCCTGACAGTTTAAACTTTGACACCGCTTTTCTCCCTGACTGTACCGAATTTTTTATTATTTTTTTATGTCATTGGATAGGAAATTTAATGGGGATTCCAAAAATGTGCTTAAAAGCCCGATTCGGGCACTCTAAATGGGTTTTACGTGCGATTTTCTCACTTACTGTACTTTGAAACTGGGTTTCTTGACAGTTTAAACTTTGACACCGTTTTTCTCCCTGACTGTACTGAATTTTTTTGTGTTTTTCCATGTCATTGGATAGGAAATTTAATGAGGATTCCAAAAATGTGCTTAAAAACGTGATTTGGTTACTCTAAGTGGGTTTTACGTGCGATTTTCTCACTTACTGTACTTTGAAACTGGGTTTCCTGACAGTTTAAATTTTGACACAATTTTTCTATCTGACTGTACCTAATTTTTTAGTGTTTTTTTATGTCATTGGATAGGAAATTTAATGGGGATTCCAAAAATGTGCTTAAAAACCCGATTCGGGCACTCTAAATGGGTTTTACGTGCGATTTTTTCACTTACTGTACTTTGAAACTGGGTTTCTTGACAGTTTAAACTTTGACACCGTTTTTCTCCCTGACTGTACTGAATTTTTTTGTGTTTTTCCATGTCATTGGATAGGAAATTTAATGGGGATTCCAAAAATGTGCTTAAAAACGTGATTCGGTCACTCTAAGTGAGTTTTACATGCGATTTTCTCACTGACTGTACTTTGAAACTGGGTTTCCTGACAGTTTAAACGTTGACACCGCTTTTCTCCCTGACTATACCGAATTTTTTAGTGTTTTTCTATGTCATTGGATAGAAAATTTAATGAGGATTCCAAAAATGTGCTTAAAAACGTGATTCGGTCACTCTAAGTGGGTTTTACGTGCGATTTTGTGCGGGAGAGTACAAATTATCCATTAAAAGCGCATCAGATTAGTTTTTGGCAAATATCTCAAAAACGGTTAGAGTTACAAAAAAACTGCAAGAAAGCAAAAATGTTTGTAACAAACTGCTAAATCCAACCCTGTAAGTTTGAAGGTCATTTTTTGTTCCTACTATACAGGGGGGGCAAAAAAATTCTAAAGATTCCCTTCTTTGGGCCACCCTGTATGGAGGTTACCAGATAGAATTTTTTCCTCAACACCACTGAAAAGAGGAGCTCAAGACGGTTTTTTTGAGTGGTTCAACCTTTCTGAACTCGCAAAAATAACCGAGTTACAGGGTGTTTAAATTTCAAACTACTGTTTTGCCGGAAAATTTCAAACTAATTTTTGGCAAATAACTCGGAAACGGTGCGAGTTACGAAAAAATTGCAAGAGTGCAAAAATGTTGGGTTTCCCTCATTTTATGTGAAAAGTCAGTGCAATTTTGGTTTTTTTGAACGAGTGAATTAAAAATGGCGGTTTTATCACAGTAAGTGACAGTAAAGCAGAGAAAAAAGCATTTTGGACCCATTTTTTTTTTTTTTTTTTTTCGATTTTCGGTTAAATTAAACGCCCGAGCTGTCGCAGACGTGGAAATTGCCGCGAAAAAACCCCAAAGAAACTGGAAAACACTCGGAATTTCCTTTTGTTGCCCTCAATAGCTCTTGTCTTAAGGAATAATCCCTTAAAAGTGATCGATTACCCCAATTTCGCCCTTTTTGGGCTAAAATGAGTTTGAATTAAATAATTAATTAGGCTCGGGGAGCTAAAAAAGGCATTTTTCTAAACGGAGTGGGGAAAAATGGTTTTTTGGTGGTTTTCCCTTAAGTTACAGGGTGGACACCAAAAGTGGTTTGCTTGATTTGCCCATAACTTTAGAACCAAAGGTCTGATCAAGCTGAAATTTGGTGTGCCTGTCTAAATTGGGGTGGTTTTATAGAGGGCGGAGCAAAAACCGCCCCCGGGGGCGGCAAGGGGTGGCAAAAATTTTTTTTTGCGACTTTTTCAACCGGCCTCTTGGAAGTGGAAGACTGGACCTTGAGAAGTCCTCACAAAAATTTAGACCAAAATCGGTTGGGTGGAACCGCCCCCAGGGGCGGCAAACGGTCTGAACCACTTACCACCCACAAGGACAGTCAGGGACAAAATCGCCTGTAAAACCTACTTAGAATCACCGAATCGTGTTTTTAAGCACATTTTTGGAATCCTCATTAAATTTCCTATTCAATAACCTAAAAAAAACACTCAAAAATTCGGTACAGTCAGGTAGAAAAGCGCTGTCAAAGTTTGAAGAGCAAAACACTCAGTTTTAAAGGACAGTCTGCTACAAAATCGTTTCTAAAACGCACTTAGAGTGACCAAATCGCATTTTTAAGCACATTTTTGGAATCCTCATTAAATTTCCTATTCAATAACCTAAAAAAAAACACTCAAAAATTCAGTACAGTCAGGTAGAAAAGCGCTGTCAAAGTTTGAAGTGCAAAACACTCAGTTTTAAAGGACAGTCTGCTACAAAATCGTTTCTAAAACGCACTTAGAGTGACCAAATCGCATTTTTAAGCACATTTTTGGAATCCTCATTAAATTTCCTATCCAATAACCTAAAAAAACACTCAAAAATTCAGTACAGTCAGGTAGAAAAGCGCTGTTAAAATTTAAACTTCCAGAAACGCAGTTTTAAAGTACAGTAAGTTACAAAATCGCCTGTAAAACCTACTTAGAATCACCGAATCAAGTTTTTAAGCACATTTTTGGAATCCTCATTAAATTTCCTATCCAATAATTAAAAAAAACACTCAAAAATTCGGTACAGTCAGGTAGAAAAGCGCTGTCAAAATTTGAACTTCCAGAAACGCAGTTTTAAAGTACAGTGAGTTACAAAATCGCTTGTAACACGTACTTAGAATCACCGAATCACGTTTTTAAGCACATTTTTGGAATCCTCATTAAATTTCCTATCCAATAACCTAAAAAAAAACACTCAAAAATTCAATACAGTCAGGTAGAAAAACGCTGTCAAAATTCAAACTTCCAGAAACGCAGTTTTAAAGTACAGTGAGTTACAAAATCGCTTGTAAAACGTACTTAGAATCACCGAATCACGTTTTTAAGCACATTTTTGGAATCCTGATTAAATTTCCTATCCAATAACCTAAAAAAAACACTCAAAAATTCAGTACAGTCAGGTAGAAAAACGCTGTCAAAGATAGTAAATCTCCAAAAAAGTTGGTCAACTTTGATCACCCTGTAACTCGGTTATTTGACGAGCTACAGGGTGGTTTTTTTTACCGTTTGGTAGCCTAAAGAATCCTCTTTTGACCACCAGAAAAAAAAACTGACAAAAACTCGTCTAACACTCCTCCAAAAATCATAAATCTTCGGTTGGAATTGTCTGAAAACTTTCAAGTTACCTGACGTGGAGTTCCTTTGGAACAATTCCGATTTTCCACGCAGTCATCGTTCGTTAATCTGTTAGTGAAACCCACTTGACTTATTTCCGTACGTGTCTGGACTGTCGAGTGGTTTTAAATTAACATGGGAAACGTTATCGGGAAAATTCCTAAAAATGATTTTTTTTCTCAGTAGCTAAGGGAAAGTTTAGAAATTTATATCTCGACAACTACGTGAGTTAGAGTGCTGATTTTTTGGGTGAATATAGCCAAAAGACTTGGGAATGTTGGGTAAAAATTTCATCAAAATCGCTCCAGTAATAAGGCCGTAGTGGACCAGAAACCCAGGTTGGTGCCTTCAGAGCCCAAAACTGAGTTACAGCCAGAAGCAATTTTGGAAATTTATATCTCGAAAACTACGTAAGGGAGAAGAGTGATTTTTTTAGGGTATTTTGCTGAAGGCTTTGCCAATATACAGAAAAAATTTCATTAATGACACTCAAGTGACAGGGCCGTAGTGAAATCTAGAAGAAATTTGCTTTAAAATAAGGTGCAACATGGTTTTTTGACCAGAAATTCAAAATGGCGGCCTGAGACGCCATTTTGTCTGTCATTTTCTGAATCTACGTGAAATTTCCTTTAAAATGAGGTGCAACATTGTTTTTTGACAGGAAATTCAAAATGGCGGCCTGAGACGCCATTTTGTTTGTCATTTTCTGAATTTACGTGAAATTTCCTTTAAAATGAGGTGCAACATGGTTTTTTGACAGGAAATTCAAAATGGCGGCCTGGGACGCCATTTCGTCTGTCATTTTCTGAATCTACGTGAAATTTCCTTTAAAATGAGGTGCAACATGGTTTTTTGACAGAAAATTGAAAATGGCGGCCTGGGACGCCATTTCGTCTGTCATTTTCTGAATCTACGTGAAATTTCCTTTAAAATGAGGTGCAACATCGTTTTTTGACAGAAAATTCAAGATGGCGGCCTGGGACGTCATTTTCTCTGTCATTTTCTGAATCTCCGTGAAATTTCCTTTAAAATGAGGTGCATCTCAATATTTTGACAGAAAATTCAAAATGGCGGCCTCAGGCGCCATTTTGTCTGTCATTTTTAGAATCTACGTGAAATTCCCTTTAAAATGAGGTGCATGTCAATATTTTGACAGAAAATTCAAAATGGCGGCCTCGGACGTCATTTTGTCTGTCATTTCTTGAAACTACGTGAAATTTCCTTTAAAATGAGGTGCATGTCAATATTTTGACAGAAAATTCAAAATGGCGGCCTCGGACGTCATTTTATCTGTCATTTTCTGAATCTCCGTGAAATTTCCTTTAAAATGAGGTGCATCTCAATATTTTGACAGAAAATTCAAAATGGCGGCCTCGGACGTCATTTTGTCTGTCATTTCTTGAAACTACGTGAAATTTCCTTTAAAATGAGGTGCATGTCAATATTTTGACAGAAAATTCAAAATGGCGGCCTCAGGCGCCATTTTGTCTGTCATTTTTAGAATCTACGTGAAATTTTCTTTAAAATGAGGTGCATGTCAATATTTTCACAGAAAATTCAAAATGGCGGCCTCGGACGTCATTTTGTCTGTCATTTCTTGAAACTACGTGAAATTTCCTTTAAAATGAGGTGCATGTCAATATTTTGACAGAAAATTCAAAATGGCGGCCTCAGGCGCCATTTTGTCTGTCATTTTTAGAATCTACGTGAAATTCCCTTTAAAATGAGGTGCAAGTCAATATTTTGACAGAAAATTCAAAATGGCGGCCTCGGACGCCATTTTGTCTGTCATTTCTTGAAACTACGTGAAATTTCCTTTAAAATGAGGTGCATCTCAATATTTTGACAGAAAATTCAAAATGGCGGCCTCAGGCGCCATTTTGTCTGTCATTTTTAGAATCTACGTGAAATTTTCTTTAAAATGAGGTGCATGTCAATATTTTCACAGAAAATTCAAAATGGCGGCCTCGGACGTCATTTTGTCTGTCATTTCTTGAAACTACGTGAAATTTCCTTTAAAATGAGGTGCATGTCAATATTTTGACAGAAAATTCAAAATGGCGGCCTCAGGCGCCATTTTGTCTGTCATTTTTAGAATCTACGTGAAATTCCCTTTAAAATGAGGTGCAAGTCAATATTTTGACAGAAAATTCAAAATGGCGGCCTCGGACGCCATTTTGTCTGTCATTTCTTGAAACTACGTGAAATTTCCTTTAAAATGAGGTGCATCTCAATATTTTGACAGAAAATTCAAAATGGCGGCCTCAGGCGCCATTTTGTCTGTCATTTTTAGAATCTACGTGAAATTCCCTTTAAAATGAGGTGCATGTCAATATTTTGACAGAAAATTCAAAATGGCGGCCTCGGACGCCATTTTGTCTGTCATTTCTTGAAACTACGTGAAATTTCCTTTAAAATGAGGTGCATGTCAATATTTTGACAGAAAATTCAAAATGGCGGCCTCGGACGTCATTTTATCTGTCATTTTCTGAATCTCCGTGAAATTTCCTTTAAAATGAGGTGCAACATGGTTTTTTGACAGAAAATTCAAAATGGCGGCTTGAGACGCCATTTTGTCTGTCATTTTCTGAATCTACGAGAAATTTCCTTTAAAATGAGGTGCAACATCGTTTTTTGACAGAAAATTCAAAATGGCGGCCTGGGACGCCATTTCGTCTGTCATTTTCTGAATCTACGTGAAATTTCCTTTAAAATGAGGTGCAACATGGTTTTTTGACAGAAAATTCAAAATGGCGGCTTGAGACGCCATTTTGTCTGTCATTTTCTGAATCTACGAGAAATTTCCTTTAAAATGAGGTGCAACATCGTTTTTTGACAGAAAATTCAAAATGGCGGCCTCGGACGTCATTTTATCTGTCATTTTCTGAATCTCCGTGAAATTTCCTTTAAAATGAGGTGCATCTCAATATTTTGACAGAAAATTCAAAATGGCGGCCTGGGACGCCATTTTGTCTGTCATTTCTTGAAACTACGTGAAATTTCCTTTAAAATGAGGTGCATCTCAATATTTTGACAGAAAATTCAAAATGGCGGCCTCGGACGTCATTTTATCTGTCATTTTCTGAATCTCCGTGAAATTTCCTTTAAAATGAGGTGCATCTCAATATTTTGACAGAAAATTCAAAATGGCGGCCTGGGACGCCATTTTGTCTGTCATTTTCTGAATCTACGTGAAATTTCCTTTAAAATGAGGTGCAACATGGTTTTTTGACAGAAAATTCAAAATGGCGGCTTGAGACGCCATTTTGTCTGTCATTTTCTGAATCTACGAGAAATTTCCTTTAAAATGAGGTGCAACATCGTTTTTTGACAGAAAATTCAAAATGGCGGCCTGGGACGCCATTTCGTCTGTCATTTTCTGAATCTACGTGAAATTTCCTTTAAAATGAGGTGCAACATGGTTTTTTGACAGAAAATTCAAAATGGCGGCTTGAGACGCCATTTTGTCTGTCATTTTCTGAATCTACGAGAAATTTCCTTTAAAATGAGGTGCAACATCGTTTTTTGACAGAAAATTCAAAATGGCGGCCTCGGACGTCATTTTATCTGTCATTTTCTGAATCTCCGTGAAATTTCCTTTAAAATGAGGTGCATCTCAATATTTTGACAGAAAATTCAAAATGGCGGCCTGGGACGCCATTTTGTCTGTCATTTCTTGAAACTACGTGAAATTTCCTTTAAAATGAGGTGCATCTCAATATTTTGACAGAAAATTCAAAATGGCGGCCTCGGACGTCATTTTATCTGTCATTTTCTGAATCTCCGTGAAATTTCCTTTAAAATGAGGTGCATCTCAATATTTTGACAGAAAATTCAAAATGGCGGCCTGGGACGCCATTTTGTCTGTCATTTTCTGAATCTACGTGAAATTTCCTTTAAAATGAGGTGCAACATGGTTTTTTGACAGAAAATTCAAAATGGCGGCTTGAGACGCCATTTTGTCTGTCATTTTCTGAATCTACGAGAAATTTCCTTTAAAATGAGGTGCAACATCGTTTTTTGACAGAAAATTCAAAATGGCGGCCTCGGACGTCATTTTATCTGTCATTTTCTGAATCTCCGTGAAATTTCCTTTAAAATGAGGTGCATCTCAATATTTTGACAGAAAATTCAAAATGGCGGCCTGGGACGCCATTTCGTCTGTCATTTTCTGAATCTCCGTGAAATTTCCTTTAAAATGAGGTGCATCTCAATATTTTGACAGAAAATTCAAAATGGCGGCCTCAGGCGCCATTTTGTCTGTCATTTTTAGAATCTACGTGAAATTCTCTTTAAAATGAGGTGCATGTCAATATTTTGACAGAAAATTCAAAATGGCGGCCTCAGGCGCCATTTTGTCTGTCATTTTTAGAATCTACGTGAAATTCCCTTTAAAATGAGGTGCAAGTCAATATTTTGACAGAAAATTCAAAATGGCGGCCTCGGACGCCATTTTGTCTGTCATTTCTTGAAACTACGTGAAATTTCCTTTAAAATGAGGTGCATGTCAATATTTTGACAGGAAATTCAAAATGGCGGCCTCGGACGCCATTTTGTCTGTCATTTCTTGAAACTACGTGAAATTCCCTTTAAAATGAGGTGCAACATCGTTTTTTGACAGAAAATTCAAAATGGCGGCCTCGAACTGTCAAAAAAGACAACTTTTTTATTTGTCAAGTTACAGTTGTCATCTCGGTGTCATTTTATGTTAAAATTTCCCGGAAAAGACGCCGGTGCAGTCGGTTTTTTGATATCTCAAAAACTAACAGAGTTAGATCTAACCTAACCCAATTCAACATTTTTTTTGCCAGAAACTCGGCCGGATTGAGACATGAAATCTGACAAAAAAAAATATTTACAATATAATATGTGATATTTTGGTAAAGGAACTTTGACGTCCTCTAGCGGCCAAACGGTGTCATCAATCAGCTCATGAGGGGACATTTTCAGAAAGCTTGAAATCTGCTCTATCGTTTGTTTTCTATGACATTTTGACATAACTTGTCAAATAAGGATGTAATTTAGGGTCAAAGCAACGAGTGTCACAAAATATGAGATTTTATGGTGAAGGAACTTTGACGCCCGCTAGCGGCCAAACGATATAACCAATCAACTCATGGGGGGATATTTTTGGAAAGCTTGAAATCTGCTCTATCTTTTGTTTTCTATGACACTTTGACGTAACTTGTCAAATAAGGGAGTTATTTAGGGTCAAAGCGAGATGTGTCCCAAAATATGTGATTTTAGGGTGAAATAATTTTGATGCCCTCTAGCCGAAAAATCCTCCTCCTCTAAACCGAGTTACAGGGCAAAATCAATATGGCGACATACATGAGTTGGACACACGTTGCTTTGACCCTAAATAACTCCCTTATTTGACAAGTTACGTCAAAATGTCATAGAAAACAAAAGATAGAGCAGATTTCAAGCTTTCTAAAAATGTCCCCCCACGAGCTGATTGATAACACCGTTTGACCGCTAGAGGGCGTCAAAGTTCAGCCAATCTAAATTAACAGTTTCTTACGAAAGTTTAATTAGGCTTCACCTGGGAGAAATTCGGAGAGTATGTAAATGAATAACCGCATTACCAAGGTACGTGATCCTTGTTTAATATGCGAAAAAGAGCGAAAAGTCGAGTCACGAACCCCCGAGAAGCAATAACGTTGTTGTTTGCAAAGTTTTCCTTAAAAATCCACTTTTGAAACAAGAAAAATGCGATAATCCTTAAAGAAAACTTTACCGCGGGGAGTTTTTGAATTTTTAAGCACATTTTTGGATTCCTCATTAAATTTCCTATCCAATAACCTGAAAAAACACTAAAAAATTCGGTACTTTCAGGGAGAAAAACGCTGTCAAAGTTTGAACAGCAAAAATGACAGTTTAAAGAACAGTCTTCGAGAAAATCGTCCGTAAAACCCACTTAAAATGACCGAATCCGGCTTTTAAGGACATTTTTGGATTCCCCATTAAATTTTCTATCCGATAACCTAAAAAACACTAAAAAAACTCGATAAGTCAGGGAGAAAAACGCTGTCAAAGTTTGAATTGCAAAAAAGACGGTTTAAAGGACAGTCTTCGATAAAATCGTCCGTAAAACCCACTTAGAATGACCAAATCAGGTTTTTAAGCACATTTTTGGAATCCTCATTAAATTTCCTATCCAATAACCATAAAAAACACTAAAAAATTCGGTACTGTTAGGGAGAAAAACGCTGTCAAAGTTTGAATTGCAAAAATGACAGTTTAAAGGACAGTCTCCGAGAAAATCGTCCGTAAAACCCACTTAGAATGACCGAATCAGGTTTTTAAGCACATTTTTGGAATCCTCATTAAATTTCCTATCTAACGACATGAAAAAACACTAAAAAATTCGATACAGTCAAGAAGAAAAACGCTGTCAAAGTTTTAATTGCAAAAATGACGGTTTAAAGGACAGTCTGCGAGAAAACCGTCCGTAAAACCCACTTAGAGTGCCCGAATCGCGTTTTTAAGCACATTTTTGGAATCCTCATTAAATTTCCTATCCAATAACCAGAAAAAACACTAAAAAATCCTGTACAGTCAGGGAGAAAAACGCTGTCAAAGTTTGAAATGAAAAAATTACCGTTTAAAAGACAGTCTCCGAGAAAATCGTCCGTAAAACCCACTTAGAGTGCCCGAATCGCGTTTTTAAGCACATTTTTGGAATCCTCATTAAATTTCCTATCCAATAACCGTAAAAAACAGTAAAAAATTCAGTACAGTCAGGGAGAAAAACGCTGTCAAAGTTTGAATTGCGAAAATGACGGTTTAAAAGACAGTCTGTAAGAAAATCGTCCGTAAAACCCACTTAGAGTGACCGAATCGCGTTTTTAAGCACATTTTTGGAATCCTCATTAAATTTCCTATCCAACAGTGTCAATAACGACGTGCAGAGGGCGCGCGATATAAAGAAAAATGGCGGACAAACCGATAACCGTCCGGATAAAGCGTTTTTATTGCTGATATTACGAGTTTTCCGGGGTGAAAAACGATTCGCGTTTCCTTAAAGATCAAAATGCATCATTAATCTTGCACGATGCTATGATTCGGTCATCGTATTGATATATAAGGGGTAATAAAACACCCTTTTATATCAGAAATTGCAACTTTTCCACCACAACTTTATATAGGAAGAATTTTGGGATTTGGGGTTTTTGGGCCACTACGGCCCTGATTTCTGTCCGATTTACTTCAAAATTTTACTGCAAGTTCCTTAAACTGTCCTAAAATTACCCTAAAAAAATCAACCCTCTAGCTAGTCGCGTTTTTGAGTTAGAACCATTTAACCGTTGCAGGACAGTGTTAATCACTCCCATGATTTCAAGAGGGAGTAACTCGGTTATTTGATTAGCTATCAAAAAATTTTATATAAACAAACTTCAAGGAAATTCAATTCTCTACAAGGTTGTATAAAGGTGTTTTTGCTTTTAGGGGCTTGGTAACGGAGTTACAGGCCGAAAAGCCAAGACCAACACCAAACTTTTTTGACCCAATTTCAATAGAACATATCTCCGTTATTTTAGGAGATATTAAAAAAGCGTAAAGAATGAAAGTTGTAGAGAATTTCCCGCTCTACAAAACACCTTCTAAGGGTTTTCACTCCTAGCCGCTCCTAAACTGAGTTATTCCCCTAAACAGGGGACGGGGCATTCTTTGCCCGATTTTTCCAGAGCATTTGTGAAACACCGAGCAAATTTGACAGGAAAACTACGTAACTGTCAAAGTCCAGGCTGTCAGTGGGGGAAAAATCAATTTTTTCACCTTAAAACTGTCATTTTGACAGTTATTTTGACAGTTACGTCACTCAGTCAAATGGAAGTTGCAGAAAATCAAACTGACTGTGGGTTTTTGGGCCATTACGGTCCTGATTTTGGTCCGATTGACTTCAAAATTTTACTGAAAGTTCCTTGGACTGTCAGAAATGTTACCTCAAAAAATCAACCCTCTAGCTTGTCACGTTTTTGAGTTAGACGCATTTTGCCGTTGCAGGACAGTACAATCAACTTTAATCAAACTGACGTGGGTTTTTGGGCCATTACGGCCCTGATTTGGGTCCGATTAACTTGAAATTTGGTTTGTGGGTTCCTTAAACTGTCTGAAATGTTCCCTGAAAAAATGAACCCTCTAACTTGTCACGTTTTTGAGTTAGACGCATTTTGCCGTTGCAGGACAGTACAATCAACTTTAATCAAACTGACTGTGGGTTTTGGGGCTGTTACGGCCCTGATTTCAGTCCGATTTACTTGAAATTTGGTTTGTGAGTTCCTTAAACTGTCCGAAATGTTCTCTAAAAAAATCAACCCTCTAACTTGTCACGTTTTTGAGTTAGACGCATTTTGCCGTTGCAGGACAGTAGAATCAACTTTAATCAAACTGACGTGGGTTTTTGGGCTGTTACGGCCCTGATTTCAGTCCGATTAACTTGAAATTTGGTTTGTGGGTTCCTTAAACTGTCAGAAACTTACCCTGAAAAAATCAACCCTCTAACTTGTCACGTTTTTGAGTTAGACGCATTTTGCCGTTGCAGGACAGTAGAATCAACTTTAATCAAACTGACGTGGGTTTTTGGGCTGTTACGGCCCTGATTTTAGTCCGATTAACTTGAAATTTGGTTTGTGGGTTCCTTAAACTGTCAGAAATGTTTCCTGAAAAAATCAACCCTCTAACTTGTCACGTTTTTGAGTTAGACGCATTTTGCCGTTGCAGGACAGTACAATCAACTTTAACAAACTGACTGGGGGTTTTTGGGCTGTTACGGCCCTGATTTGAGTCCGATTGACTTGAAATTTGGTTTATGGGTTCCTTAAACTGTCAGAAACTTACCCTGAAAAAATCAACCCTCTCACTTGTCACGTTTTTGAGTTAGACGCATTTTGCCGTTGCAGGACAGTACAATCAACTTTAATCAAACTGACGTGGGTTTTTGGGCTGTTACGGCCCTGATTTTGGTCCGATTGACTTGAAATTTGGTTTGTAGGTTCCTTAAACTGTCTGAAATGTTTCCTGAAAAAATCAACCCTCTCACTTGTCACGTTTTTGAGTTAGACGCATTTTGCCGTTGCAGGACACTAGAATCAACTTTAGTCAAACTGACGTGGGTTTTTGGGCTGTTACGGCCCTGATTTCAGTCCGATTGACTTCAAAATTTTACTGTAAGTTCCTTGGACTGTCAGGAACTTTCCCTCAAAAAATCAACCCTCTAACTTGTTAAGTTTTTGAGTTAGACGCATTTTGCCGTTGCAGGACAGTACAATCAACTTTAATCAAACTGACGTGGGTTTTTGGGCTGTTACGGCCCTGATTTTAGTCCGATTTACTTGAAATTTGGTTTATGGGTTTCTTAAACTGTCAGAAATGTTCCCTCAAAAAATCAACCCTCTCACTTGTCACGTTTTTGAGTTAGACGCATTTTGCCGTTGCAGGACACTAGAATCAGCTTTAATCAAACTGACTGTGGGTTTTTGGGCTGTTACGGCCCTGATTTGAGTCCGATTGACTTCAAAATTTTACTGAAAGTTCCTTGGACTGTCAGAAATGTTACCTCAAAAAATCAACCCTCTAACTTGTTAAGTTTTTGAGTTAGGCGCATTTTGCCGTTACAGGACAGTCTCTTCCAAGAAACCAGTCAAACACTTTAGCCTGTTACGGCCCTGTTTCAAGTCCGTTCGTCCTGATTTTTTCTCCGACGATAGTTTCAGGTTTAAAAAGGTGAAAAAAATGGGGAAAACTGATATTTACGTTCAAACCGCCTTCTCGAATTTCTCAGGAGTGTCAGGTGACCGAAATCGTGTTTGTTTGTCTTAATTTTAAACAAAAAACATGTAAACGCAGTTAAATCTGACGAAACGATAACAAACGTGGGAACGTTTACATTTGGTCCTTCGAGCCGATTTTTTTTTGGTTTTCTAGGGATTTTCCAGGGAAAATGGTTTAATCGAAAGTGGAAAAATCCTTATTTGAGATTTAAAATTCAAAGTACCAACTCGCTGAGTAAAGATAAGGAATCAATGACGTTATCGGGGAAGATTTGCATAATCGGGAGAAATACTCGAAAATGCTGATAACGACGCGGTTTTCTCTTATTTCCGTCCATTTTTCCGAATGAGTCGAACAGGGGGAGGAATTTACCCGGAAAAGTGAAAAATTTGATTTTTTTAAATTTTGTCCCAGAAACTCGAGCTGGGTGAAAGGTACGTCAAATTTGACAGCAAATTTGGATTCGGCGACCCCAAATTAGTCGAAAATGAGTGGTCACTTCGGGGGTCTAGGTTGACTAATAACAAAGTTGTTTCTAGTTAAAGATGGCGCTGCTAGCGCTTTGAAGCCTTGTAACTCCGTTATTTGACCAACTAACCCCATCGAGTTTGTACTCCTTTTCGACTAATTTGGGGACGGGCTATCCATTCCAACTGTCATTTTGGCGAAATTTCCTAACCTAACCGAGTTGGACCGAAAAAATGGTGTTTTAACAGTTAATTTGCCAGAAAATCGAGTTAAGTGAAATTTGATTGCGGATTTGGATTCGGCGACCCCAAATTAGTCGAAAATGAGTGGTCACTTCGGGGGTCTAGGTTGACTAATAACAAAGTTGTTTCTAGTTAAAGATGGCGCTGCTAGCGCTTTGAAGCTTTGTAACTCCGTTATTTGACCAACTAACCCCCCCGAGTTTGTACTCCTTTTCGACTAATTTGGGGACGGGCTATCCATTCCAACTGTCATTTTGGCGAAATTTCTTAACCTAACCGAGTTGGACCGAAAAAATGGTGTTTTAACAATTAATTTTCTAGAAAATCGAGTTAAGTAAAATTTGATTGCGGATTTGGATTCGGCGACCCCAAATTAGTCGAAAATGAGTGGTCACTTCGGGGGTCTAGGTTGACTAATAACAAAGTTGTTTCTAGTTAAAGATGGCGCTGCTAGCGCTTTGAAGCCTTGTAACTCCGTTATTTGACCAACTAACCCCCCCAAGTTTGTACTCCTTTTCGACTAATTTGGGGACGGGCTATCCATTCCAACTGTCATTTTGGCGAAATTTCCTAACCTAACCGAGTTGGACCGGAAAAATGGGGTTTTAACAATTAATTTGCCAGAAAATCGAGTTAAGTGAAATTTGATTACAAATTTGGATTCGGCGACCCCAAATTAGTCGAAAATGAGTGGTCACTTCAGGGGTCTAGGTTGACTAATAAAAAAGTTGTTTCTAGTTAAAGATGGCGCTGCTAGCGCTTTGAAGCCTTGTAACTCCGTTATTTGACCAACTAACCCCCCGAGTTTGTACTCCTTTTCGACTAATTTGGGGACGGGCTATCCATTCCAACTGTCAGTTTTGCGAAATTTCCTAACCTAACCGAGTTGGACCGGAAAAATGGTGTTTTAACAATTAATTTGCCAGAAAATCGAGTTAAGTAAAATTTGATTGCGGATTTGGATTCAGCGACCCCAAATTAGTCGAAAATGAGTGGTCACTTCAGGGGTCTAGGTTGACTAATAAAAAAGTTGTTTCTAGTTAAAGATGGCGCTGCAAGCGCTTTGAAGCCTTGTAACTCTGTTATTTGACCAACTAACCCCCCCGAGTTTGTACTGCTTTTCGACTAATTTGGGGACGGGCTATCCATTCCAACTGTCATTTTGGCGAAATTTCCTAACCTAACCGAGTTGGACCGAAAAAATGGGGTTTTAACAGTTAATTTGCCAGAAAATCGAGTTAAGTGAAATTTGACTGCAAATTTGGATTCGGCGACCCCAAATTAGTCGAAAATGAGTGGTCACTTCAGGGGTCTAGGTTGACTAATAAAAAAGTTGTTTCTAGTTAAAGATGGCGCTGCTAGCGCTTTGAAGCTTTGTAACTCCGTTATTTCTCCAACTAACCCCCCCGAGTTTGTACTCCTTTTCGACTAATTTGGGGACGGGCTATCCATTCCAACTGTCATTTTGGTGAAATTTCCTAACCTAACCGAGTTGGACCGAAAAAATGGTGTTTTAACAGTTAATTTGCCAGAAACTCGAGTTAAGTGAAATTTGATTGCGGATTTGGATTCAGCGACCCCAAATTAGTCGAAAATGAGTGGTTACTTCGGGGGTCTAAGTTGACTAATAACAAAGTTGTTTTTAGTTAAAGATGGCGCTGCTAGCGCTTTGAAGCCTTGTAACTCCGTTATTTGACCAACTAACCCCCCCGAGTTTGTACTCCTTTTCGACTAATTTGGGGACGGGCTATCCATTCCAACTGTCAGTTTGGCGAAATTTCCTAACCTAACCGAGTTGGACCGAAAAAATGGAGTTTTAATTGTTAATTTGCCAGAAAATCGAGTTAAGTGAAATTTGATTACAAATTTGGATTCGGCGACCCCAAATTAGTCGAAAATGAGTGGTCACTTCGGGGGTCTAAGTTGACTAATAACAAAGTTGTTTCTAGTTAAAGATGGCGCTGCTAGCGCTTTGAAGCCTTGTAACTCCGTTATTTGACCAACTAACCCCCCCAAGTTTGTACTCCTTTTCGACTAATTTGGGGACGGGCTATCCATTCCAACTGTCATTTTGGCGAAATTTCCTAACCTAACCGAGTTGGACCGAAAAAAATGAGTTTTAACTGTTAATTTGCCAGAAAATCGAGTTAAGTGAAATTTGACTGCGGATTTGGATTCGGCGACCCCAAATTAGTCGAAAATGAGTGGTCACTTCGGGGGTCTAAGTTGACTAATAACAAAGTTGTTTTCAGTTAAAGATGGCGCTGCTAGCGCTTTGAAGCCTGGTAACTCCGTTATTTGACCAACTAACCCCATCGAGTTTGTACTCCTTTTCGACTAACTTGGGGACGGGCTATCCATTCCAACTGTCATTTTGGCGAAATTTCCTAACCTAACCGAGTTGGACCGAAAAAATGGGGTTTTAACAGTTAATTTGCCAGAAAATCGAGTTAAGTGAAATTTGACTGCGGATTTGGATTCGGCGACCCCAAATTAGTCGAAAATGAGTGGTCACTTCGGGGGTCTAAGTTGACTAATAACAAAGTTGTTTCTAGTTAAAGATGGCGCTGCTAGCGCTTTGAAGCTTTGTAACTCGGTTATTTGACCAGCTAACCCCCCCGAGTTTGTACTCCTTTTCGACTAATTTGGGGACGGGCTATCCATTCCAACTGTCATTTTGGCGAAATTTCCTAACCTAACCGAGTTAGAAAGTTTTTTTCACATTTTTTCATTCTAAAGCCTCATTCTAGCTAAAAACTGACGTAAACCACCAGCATCAGGCAACTTAATAAACTAAATTAATCGTTAAAGCTGCGTAGCAAAACTTAACGTTGCAATTTGCTTTTCGCCAGCATCTTCGAGAAGACAGTTCGTTAATCAAATTCCTGCGAACGTTTTGATCAGTGCTTAAGGCAAACAGTAATTACCAACTTCCCCACTTTGCACAGCTTTTAGAGACGACGTGAGCACGTTAATTCACTTGAGAAACGCTTTAAAAACCGTTTACTACGCTGTAACTTGGTTAGTTGAGGTGATAACGCAAAACCGATTGTACCGGCGTGTTTCCTGGAAAAAATTACCATAAAATGAATTTGAGATGAGGTTTCTAGCGTTCCAAACAAAAAAGTTGGTTTTTGGGGGTCGAAACGTCGCGTTTGGTAACTTTGTTACCTTTTCAGATAAGTTTATCGAGTTTGTACTCGTTTTCGACTAATTTGGGGTCGGGAAATCCATTTCCGCTGTCATTTAACCGATACCAGGCACCCAGTTCGAGAAACTGGGTTTTTTACTTGAAATGTTTAAAAAAAAATTAAAATTAAGACCTAATAGTACAGTTTGGCTTCCATGAACGTTTCCCGCATACATTAGACAACTTACGAGTATTATTCACGTTAGAGCACGTTCGTAAACTAATCCGGAAGCGTTTTTATATGGTTTTTTCGGCGGAAGTCAGGTAGAAAACTGAATAGAATCGTTTACGATGCGATTTACACGTTTAAACGCGGTTTAAGGTGCGAGTGTGGTGATTGGGGAAAGGTAGGAAATTTTTGAAAATTTTTACTTTATAGTGGCTAGGATTCATGCGCCACCTAACCTGAAAATTTCAAGTCGATATCTCGAACCGTTTCCGAGATATTGCCTGGAGTAACTTTGGCGCCCTCTAGCGGCGTTACCGGTAAACTTAACTTAGTCGTTCAAACGTCATTTGACAGCCCTGACTGTCAGCTACAAATTCTGTAATTATAGATTTTTTGTAAAAGTTTGAAATAACGGAGTTATTAACGATTTTGTGTAACCGTGTCCTGAACAATCTTATGGTCCTTCGAGCCGGGCTTTTGGGTTTTTTAATTTTCCCAGCCAAACCGTTCGTTTTACAGCAAAAGCTCATAAAAAGTAAAAGTTGCGTCTAGTCAAGACCTACCTAACCTGATAATTTCATCTTGATACCTCTAACCGTTTCGGAGATATTGCTTGTTCAAATTTTGGCGCCCTCTAGCGGCGTTACCGGGAAACATAACTTAGTCGTTCGAACGACATTTGACAGCTCTGACTGTCCGCTACAAATTTCTTTATTACACATTTTTTGGAAAAGTTTGAAATAACGGAGTTATTAACGATTTTGTGTGACCGTGACCTGAACAATCTTATGGTCCTTCGAGCCGGGTTTTTGGGTTTTTTTATTTTCCCAGCCAAACCGTTCGTTTTACAGCAAAAGCTCATAAAAAGTAAAAGTTGCGTCTAGTCAAGACCTACCTAACCTGATAATTTCATCTTGATACCTCTAACCGTTTCGGAGATATTGCTTGTTCAAACTTTGGCGCCCTCTAGCGGCGTTACCGGGATACTTAACTTAGTCGTTCGAACGACATTTGACAGATCTGACTGTCCGCTACAAATTCCTTTATTACACATTTTTTGTAATAGTTCGAAATAACGGAGTTATTAACGATTTTGTGTGGCCGTGACCTGAACAATCTTATGGTCCTTCGAGCCGGGTTTTTGGGTTTTTTAATTTTTCCATCCAAACCGTTCGTTTTACGGCAAAAACTCTTAGAAGGTAAAAGTAGCGTCTAGTCACGGCATACCTAACCTCAAAAGAATCAATTCGATATCTCTAATCGTTTTGGAGATATTGCTTAGAATAAATTTGGCGCCCTCTAGCGGCGTTACCAGTAAACATACCTTAATCGTTCAAACGCCATTTGATAGCCCTAACTATCAGTTACAAATTCTGTTCTTAGATATTTTTCGTAAAAGTTAAAAATAACGAAGTTATTGTCAATTTTGTGTGACGGTGTCCTGAACAAAGTTATGGTCCTTCGAGCCGAGTTTTTGGGTTTTTTAATTTTTCCAGCCAAACCGGTCGTTTTACGGCAAAACCTCATAGAAGGTAAAAGTTACCTCAAGTGACGGCCTACCTAACCTGAAAATTTGAAAGTAATCACTCAAACCGTTTGGGAGATAGGGCTGAAAGTAGCTGAGGGGGTTGGCACAAACCACCCTAAAACGGTTTTTCCCTCCGATTGGCGGCATTTAACAACCAAAAAATTTGAAAATTTTACGGAGGGTTCTTGAGACCGTTGTTCCCACGTGGGTGTCATCAAAAATTGTCCAGCTCAAAAATTTTATTTTTGCCACCCCTTTACCGCCCCCGGGGGCGGAAGGAAGTAGTGGGGTTTAATTGTCTTCCCATTCCATCCCTACAACCCAAATTTGAAAGTAATCACTCAAACCGTTTGGGAGATAGGGCTGAAAGTAGCTGAGGGGGTTGGCACAAACCACCCTAAAACGGTTTTTCCCTCCGATTGGCGGCATTTAACAACCAAAAAATTTGAAAATTTTACGGAGGGTTCTTGAGACCGTTGTTCCCACGTGGGTGTCATCAGAAATTGTCCAGCTCAAAATTTTTATTTTTGCCACCCCTTTACCGCCCCCGGGGGCGGAAGGAAGTAGTGGGGTTTAATTGTCTTCCCATTCCATCCCTACAACCCAAATTTGAAAGTAATCACTCAAACCGTTTGGGAGATAGGGCTGAAAGTAGCTGAGGGGGTTGGCACAAACCACCCTAAAACGGTTTTTCCCTCCGATTGGCGGCATTTAACAACCAAAAAATTTGAAAATTTTACGGAGGGTTCTTGAGACCGTTGTTCCCACGTGGGTGTCATCAGAAATTGTCCAGCTCAAAAATTTTATTTTTGCCACCCCTTTACCGCCCCCGGGGGCGGAAGGAAGTAGTGGGGTTTAATTGTCTTCCCATTCCATCCCTACAACCCAAATTTGAAAGTAATCACTCAAACCGTTTGGGAGATAGGGCTGAAAGTAGCTGAGGGGGTTGGCACAAACCACCCTAAAACGGTTTTTCCCTCCGATTGGCGGCATTTAACAACCAAAAAATTTGAAAATTTTACTGAGGGTTCCTCAGAGCTAGGTTCCCACGTGGGGGTCAACAAAAATTTTCCAGCTCAAAAATTTAATTTTTGCCACCCCTTTACCGCCCCCGGGGGCGGAAGGAAGTAGTGAGGTTTACTTCCCACCTTCCAAATTTCGTCTCACACACCAAATTTCACTCGAATCACTCAAACCGTTTGGGAGATAGAGCAAAAAAGCCAATCAACTGATTGGTTTTAAGAACTCGGTTCTTTTCAGTATTTTTCGTCTAATTTGGCTGATTTTTTTAGGTAAATTAATGATTTTTTACATATTTTATGACGTCAGCTTGATTGGCAATTTATTTAAAACAAAAATAATCTCGTTTGCCAGGAATTTGCACCTTCGCAACGAAAACAAAACGATTTAATTATCGTTTTGCCCTGCGAGCTTATCGTAATAAGACGCTCAACTTATCACAGTGTCAGCCTCCGTTTTCGCCGATTTAATAAGTTCCATTTAAACGACAATTTATGCGGAAATGTTTGTTTTAAGCTGAGGAAGAATTTCCGGGACAAATCCAGCCCGAATGAGCCTAAACTGGAGCTGAGGATTTGGAACCAATTGGCTGTTTGTTTTTTTTGATTTATCTCGGGAACGGTTCGAGATATCGACTTGAATTTTTTGAGGTTATATAGGGCAAGGCTAGACTCAACTTTTACCTTCTATGAGTTTTTGCCGTAAAACGAACGGTTTGGCTGGGCAAATTAAAAAACCCAAAAATCCGGCTCGAAGGACCATAACTTTGTTCAGGACATGGTTTTTCACCTACTTTCTGCTCTATCTCCCAAACGGTTTGAGTGATTTGAGTCAAATTTGGGGTGGAGGGTTGGAATGGGCGGACAAACAAAACCCACCACTTCCTTCCGCCCCCGGGGGCGGTAAAGGGGCGGCAAAAATACAATTTAGGAGCTGGAAAATTTTTGTTGACACCCACGTGGGAACATGAGTTAAGGCAACCCACATAAAAAATTTCAAAATTTTCCGACCAAAACTGCCGCCAATCGGAGCGGAAAACCATTTTGGGGTGGCAACTTCCAGGTCCTTCACCTACTTTCAGCCCTATCTCCCAAACGGTTTGAGTGATTTAAGTCAAATTTGGGGTGGGGGGTTGGAATGGGCGGACAAACAAAACTGACTACTTCCTTCCGCCCCCGGGGGCGGTAAAGGGGCGGCAAAAATAAATTTTAAGAGCTGGAAAATTTTTGGTGACACCCACGTGGGAACATACGTCACGGCATCCCACACAAAAAATTTCAAAATTTTCCGACCAGAACTGCCGCCAATCGGAGCGGAAAACCATTTTGGGGTGGCAACTTCCAGGTCCTTCACCTACTTTCTGCCCTATCTCCCAAACGGTTTTACCGATTTGAGTCAAATTTGGGGTGGTGGGTTGGAATGGGCGGACAAACAAAACTGACTACTTCCTTCCGCCCCCGGGGGCGGTAAAGGGGCGGCAAAAATAAATTTTAAGAGCTGGAAAAATTTTGGTGACACCCACGTGGGAACATGATTCAAGGCAACCCACACAAAAAATTTCAAAATTTTCCGACTTAAACTGCCGCCAATCGGAGCGGAAAACCATTTTGGGGTGGCAACTTCCAGGTCCTTCACCTACTTTCAGCCCTATCTCCCAAACAGTTTGACCGATTTGAGTCAAATTTGGGGTGGGGGGTTGGAATGGGCGGACAAAGAAAACTGACTACTTCCTTCCGCCCCCGGGGGCGGTAAAGGGGCGGCAAAAATAAATTTTAGGAGCTGAAAAATTTTTGTTGACACCCACGTGGGAACATGAGTCAAGGCAAAGCACAAAAAAAATTTCAAAATTTTCCGACCTAAACTGCCGCCAATCGGAGCGAAAAACCATTTTGGGGTGGCAACTTCCAGGTCCTTCACCTACTTTCTGCCCTATCTCCCAAACGGTTTGACCGATTTGAGTCAAATTTGGGGTGGGGGGTTGGAATGGGCGGACAAAGAAAACTGACTACTTCCTTCCGCCCCCGGGGGCGGTAAAGGGGCGGAAAAAATAAATTTTAAAAGCTTGAAAATTTTTGGTGACACCCACGTGGGAACATAAGTTACGGCATCCCACACAAAAAATTTCAAAATTTTCCGACTTTAACTGCCGCCAATCGGAGCGGAAAACCATTTTGGGGTGGCAACTTCCAGGTCCTTCACCTACTTTCTGCTCTATCTCCCAAACGGTTTGAGTGATTCGAGTCAAATTTGGGGTGGAGGGTTAGAATGGGCGGACAAACAAAACTGACTACTTCCTTCCGCCCCCGGGGCGGTAAAGGGGCGGCAAAAATAAATTTAGGAGCTGGAAAATTTTTGGTGACACCCACGTGGGAACATAAGTCACGGCAACCCACATAAAAAATTTCAAAATTTTCCGACTTAAACTGCCGCCAATCGGAGCGGAAAACCATTTTGGGGTGGCAACTTCCAGCTCCTTCACCTACTTTCAGCCCTATCTCCCAAACGGTTTGAGTGATTTGAGTCAAATTTGGGGTGGAGGGTTAGAATGGGCAGGAAAACAAAACTGACTACTTCCTTCCGCCCCCGGGGGCGGTAAAGGGGCGGCAAAAATAAATTTTGAGAGCTGGAAAATTTTTGGTGACACCCACGTGGGAACACAAGTCAAGGTAACCCACAAAAAAAATTTCAAAATTTTCCCACCTAAACTGCCGCCAATCGGAGCGGAAAACCATTTTGGGGTGGCAACTTCCAGGTCCTTCACCTACTTTCAGCCCTATCTCCCAAACGGTTTGAGTGATTTGAGTCAAATTTGGGGTGGAGAGTTGGAATGGGCGGACAAACAAAACTGACTACTTCCTTCCGCCCCCGGGGGCGGTAAAGGGGCGGCAAAAATAAATTTTAGGAGCTGGAAAATTTTTGGTGACACCCACGTGGGAACATGATTCAAGGCAACCCACACAAAAAATTTCAAAATTTTCCGACCAGAACTGCCGCCAATCGGAGCGGAAAACCATTTTGGGGTGGCAACTTCCAGGTCCTTCACCTACTTTCTGCCCTATATCCCAAACGGTTTGCGTGATTTGAGTCAAATTTGGGGTGGAGGGTTAGAATGAGCAGGAAAACAAAACTGACTACTTCCTTCCGCCCCCGGGGGCGGTAAAGGGGTGGCAAAAATAAATTTTAGGAGCTGGAAAATTTTTGGTGACACCCACGTGGGAACATGAGTCACGGCAACCCACACAAAAAATTTCAAAATTTTCCGACCAGAACTGCCGCCAATCGGAGCGGAAAACCATTTTGGGGTGGCAACTTCCAGGTCCTTCACCTACTTTCTGCCCTATATCCCAAACGGTTTGCGTGATTTGAGTCAAATTTGGGGTGGAGGGTTAGAATGAGCAGGAAAACAAAACTGACTACTTCCTTCCGCCCCCGGGGGCGGTAAAGGGGTGGCAAAAATAAATTTTAGGAGCTGGAAAATTTTTGGTGACACCCACGTGGGAACATGAGTCACGGCAACCCACATAAAAAATTTCAACATTTTCCGACTTAAACTGCCGCCAATCGGAGCGGAAAACCATTTTGGGGTGGCAACTTCCAGGTCCTTCACCTACTTTCAGCCCTATCTCCCAAACGGTTTGAGTGATTTAAGTCAAATTTGGGGTAGAGGGTTGGAATGGGCGGACAAACAAAACTGACTACTACCTTCCGCCCCCGGGGGCGGTAAAGGGGCGGCAAAAATAAATTTTAAGAGCTGGAAAATTTTTGTTGACTCCCACGTGGGAACATGAGTCACGGCAACCCACATAAAAAATTTCAACATTTTCCGACTTAAACTGCCGCCAATCGGAGCGGAAAACCATTTTGGGGTGGCAACTTCCAGGTCCTTCACCTACTTTCTGCCCTATCTCCCAAACGGTTTTACCGATTTGAGTCAAATTTGGGGTGGTGGGTTGGAATGGGCAGACAGACAAGACCCACCACTTCCTTCCGCCCCCGGGGGCGGCAAAGGGGCGGCCAAACCCAAACCTCCCCTCACACCCCAGTATTTTACATGTTCTGCCCTCAGGCAGTTTCTGACAGGGTTTTGACCGAAATTTTTGCGCAAATTTGTGGGGAATGAGTGGTTTGAGATGTAAACTGGTTTGGTTTGTTTCAGATAATGTCAAAACTGTGGTTGGTGGCCGTTTTCCTGTTCCTTGGCACCACTTTGGCTGGCATGTGTCCCACCAAGTGCTCCTGCTACCTGGACCAGCGCGGTCGCAAGACGGTTTTCTGCAAGGAAGGCGGTTTGGTGGGTCCCCTGAACCTAAACAACGTGAGCCTGGACACGGAAGTGATCAAAATCACCGCCCCCGACGATAACGCCAACCTGCTGACCATGTCGCCGGTGTTTCAGAGCTACCGCCACCTGGAAGAGATCCACGTGACGAAAAGTAACGTTCCCCAGTTGGGAATGCACTTTTTTTGGGGTCTAAGCAGGCTGGACGTGTTGAATTTGTCGCAAAACAACATCAGCCAACCGTTGGATCACAATTTTCGCGGTTTGGATCAGCTGAAGGAGCTCTATCTGGACGATAACCGGATACAATCGTTGCCGAGCGGCACGTTTCGCTACCTGAGAGAGCTGAAAGTGCTGTCGATCCAACGGAACCGCATCACCGATCTGGTGAACCGGATTTTCCTGGAGGTGGGCAAGTTGCGCGCGCTGAAACTGAGCGGGAACAACCTGAAGGTGCTCCATCCGGAGGTATTCCGGGACGTTGAGGTTTGTTGCGTTTTTTTGCTCTATTTTCGTTTGGGTTTGAGGGATTTTGTTTATTTTTGGGGTGGTGGGTTGGAATGGGAGGAGGAAAAAACCTTGCTACTTCCGACCGCCCCCGGGGGCGGCGGAACGACGGAAAAATCACTAATTGTAACTTTTTCCCATTTTTATGAGAGAATCGTGGGAACAGTGCTCTCAGGAAGCTAAATGCAAAATTTCAATTTTTTCCCGCTTAAACTGCCGCGACGCGGTGCAAAAAACCATTTTTGCCCTGGGTACTTTAACAGTTTTTCTGCCATATCTCCGGAACGGTTAGAGATATCCACTTGAAATTGACACCATAAATAGACCATTACTAGACGTAAAATTGACTTTCTATGAGTTTTTGCTGTAAAACCCATAGTTTGGCTGGAAAAATTAAAAAACCCAAAACTCGGCTCGAAGGACCATAAGATGGTTCTGGACACGGTCACACAAAATCGTTAATAACTCCGTTATTTCAAACTTTGACAAAAAATGTGTAATTAAGGAATTTGTAGCGGACTGTTAGGGCTGTCAAATGACGTTTGAACGACTAAGATAAGTTGACTAGTAACGCCGCTAGAGGGCGCCAAAGTTTGAACAAGCAATATCTCGGAAACAGTTAAAGATATCAAGTTGAAATTATCAGGTTAGGTGGGTCTTGTCTAGACGCAACTTTTACCTTTTATGAGTTTTTGCTGTAAAACGAACAGTTCGGCTGGAAAATTAAAAAATCCAAAACTCGGCTCGAAGGACCATAAGATTGTTCAGGTCACGGTTACACAAAATCGTTAATAACTCCGTTATTTCAAACTTTTACAAAAAATGTGTAATTAAGGAATTTGTAGGGGACAGTCAGAGCTGTCAAATGACGTTTGAACGACTAAGATAAGTGGACTGGTAACGCCGCTAGAGGGCGCCAAAATTTAAACAAGCAATATCTCCGAAACTGTTACAGATATCAAGTTGAGGTTTGTTGATTTTTTGCTCTATTTTCGTTTGGGTTTGAGGGATTTTGTTTATTTTTGGGGTGGTGGGTTGGAATGGAAGGGGGAAGAAACCTTGCTACTTCCGACCGCCCCCGGGGGCGGCGGAGGGGCGGAAAAATTACTAATTGTAACTTTTTCCAATTTTTACTAGAGAATCGTGGGAACAGTGCTCTCGGGAAGCTAAATGCAAAATTTCAAATTTTTCCCGCTTAAACTGCCGCGACGCGGTGCAAAAAACCATTTTTGCCTTGGGTACTTTAACAGTTTTTCTGCCATATCTCCGGAACGGTTAGAGATATCCACTTGAAATTGACACCATAGATAGGTCATTGCTAGATGTACAATTGTCTTTCTATGAGTTTTTGCAGTAAAACGAACAGTTTGGCTAGAAAAATTAAAAAACCCAAAACTCGGCTCGAAGGACCATAAGATTGTTCTGGACACGGTCACACAAAATCGTTAATAACTCCGTTATTTCAAGCTTTTACAAAAAATGTGTAATAAAGGAATTTGTAGCGGACAGTCAGGGCTGTCAAACGACGTTTGAACGACTAAGATAAGTTGACTAGTAACGCCGCTAGAGGGCGCCAAAGTTTCAACAAGCAATATCTCCAGAACGGTTAGAGATATCGACTTGAAATTATCAGGTTGGGTAGCTCGTGTCTAGACGCAACTTTTACCTTTTATGAGTTTTTGCAGTAAAACGAACGGTTTGGCTGGAAAAATTAAAAAACCCAAAACTCGGCTCGAAGGACCATAAGATTGTTCAGGACACGGTCACACAAAAACGTTAATAACTCCGTTATTTCAAACTTTTACTAAAAATGTGTAATTAAGGAATTTGTAGCGGACAGTCAGAGCTGTCAAATGTCGTTTGAGCGACTAAGATAACTTGACTGGTAAGGCCGCTAGAGGGCGCCAAAACTTTAACAAGCAATATCTCCGAAACGGTTAGAGATATCGACTTGAAACTTGCAGGTTGGGTAGTTCACGACTAGACACATAAAATTCGCAATTTTTCTGCTTGCAAATTTGCTCCGGTACATTGTATCGGGCGAGCTGAAATAAAACCGTAAAACCGCCGCGGTGTCGATCCGGGAATATCGTAAAATTGCCTCGTAAAACTTTGTTTAAGAACATCCTCCGTTTTGACGTTTACTGCATCGCAATTTACTCGTCGAGTTGGGTTGAAAATGGGAAAAATACGTCCGGAAAATGACTAGTTTCACTTGAAAAACGCTTTGCAAACTAGGTCAGGTCTGGTTTACGTTTTCTTAGGAATATTTTGAAGTAAATCATGCAAATTTGGTTAATTGTGTCGCTGAGAGGTGAAAGTGAGGCTAAAAAAGCCAAATTGAGTGGAAAAATTGCAAAAAAATGGTTTTTGCTGTGAGGGAGCTAAAAAAAACCCCTCTCCTCTCAGCCTGGAGCCATTTTGGGCACTAAAATTCTGAAAATTTGTGTGGAGGTTACTGAAACTATCGGTCCCACATTTCTCTAGTGAAAATTTAGAAAAAGTAAAATTTTTTTTTTACCACCCCTTAACCACCCCCAGGGGTGGGTGGGGGTGGGTAGGTTTGTTTGGTCCTTCATTCTAACCCACCACTCAAAATTTGACTTAAATCGGACAAAGCGCGAGGGAGATAGGGCAGAAACACTGTGAGGGAGGTTAGAAAATGTGGTTGTCCTCTTAGCCTGACGCCATTTTGGACACTAAAATTCTGAAAATTTGTGTGGAGGTTACTGAAACTATCGGTCCCACATTTCTCTAGTGAAAATTTAGAAAAAGTAAAATTTTTTTTTTACCACCCCTTAACCACCCCCAGGGGTGGGTGGGGGTGGGTAGGTTTGTTTGGTCCTTTATTCTAACCCACCACTCAAAATTTGACTTAAATCGGACAAAGCGCGAGGGAGATAGGGCAGAAACACTGTGAGGGAGGTTAAAAAAGTGGTTGTCCTCTTGGCCTGACGCCATTTTGGGCACTAAAATTTTGAAAATTTGTGTGGAGGTTACTGAAACTATCGGTCCCACATTTCTCTAGTAAAAATTTAGAAAAAGTAATTTTTTTTATTTTACCACCCCCTAACCACCCCCGGGGGTGGTTGGGGGTGGGTAGGTTTGTTCAGACCCCCATTCTAAACCACCACCCCAAATTTGACTTAAATCGGACAAAGCGCGAGGGAGATAGGGCAGAAACACTGTGTGAGGGAGGTTAGAAAAAGTGGTTGTCCTCTTGGCCTGACACCATTTTGGGCACTAAAATTTTGAAAATTTGTGTGGAGGTTGCTGAAACTATCGGTCCCACATTTCTCTAGTAAAAATTTAGAAAAAGTAATTTTTTTTATTTTACCACCCCCTAACCACCCCCGGGGGTGGTTGGGGGTGGGTAGGTTTGTTCAGACCCCCATTCTAAACCACCACCCCAAATTTGACTTAAATCGGACAAAGCGCGAGGGAGATAGGGCAGAAACACTGTGAGGGAGGTTAGAAAATGTGGTTGTCCTCTTAGCCTGACGCCATTTTGGGCACTAAAATTCTGAAAATTTGTGTGGAGGTTGCTGAAACTATCGGTCCCACATTTCTCTAGTAAAAATTTAGAAAAAGTAATTTTTTTATTTTACCACCCCCTAACCACCCCCAAGGGGGGTGGGGGTGGGTAGGTTTGTTCAGACTTCCATTCTAACCCACCACCCAAAATTTGACTTAAATCGGACAAAGCGCGAAGGAGATAGGGCAGAAATACTGTGTGAGGGAGGTTAGAAAAAGTGGTTGTCCTCTTAGCCTGACGCCATTTTGGGCACTAAAATTCTGAAAATTTGTGTGGAGGTTGCTGAAACTATCGGTCCCACATTTCTCTAGTGAAAATTTAGAAAAAGTAAAATTTTTTATTTTACCACCCCCTAACCACCCCCGGGGGTGGTTGGGGGTGGGTAGGTTTGTTTAGACCCCCATTCTACCCCACCACCCCAAATTTGACTTAAATCGGACAAAGCGCGAGGGAGATAGGGCACGAAAACCACGAAGTGAGGCAACAAAATACCCTAAACCCTTCCCAGCTCACCTTCAACCCCCTCCGGGGGGGGAGGGGGGGAGTTTTTATCGATTTTTCTGCAATTTTAACGAATGCGCTTCTTTCAGGAACTGCGCCAGCTCGAGTGCCGCGGCTGCGCCCTCACCCACATCAACCCGCACGTCCACCAACACCTCCCTAACTTGGTTTTCCTTGACCTGGGCGACAACCAGTTAACGTCAATCCGCGAGGAAGACCTCCAGCACCTCACCAACCTCAAACAACTCAAATTGGACGGGAACCAGTTGCAGACGATACAGCACGACTTGTTCCACAGCCTCACCAGTCTGAGGAGGCTGGTTTTGGCCAGAAACTGGCTGAAAGTTGTTTCCGGTTTGCCCAACTTGACCGAGTTGGATTTGAGCTTCAACAGGCTGAGGACAGTGAGGCTGGAGGGTGTGGAGGTGCTGGATTTGAGTGGGAACCCCCTGGAAGAGGAGGGTTTGAAGAATCTGAGGTTGGAAGGGTTGAGGGAGCTGAGGCTGGCCCAGTGTGGGCTGTCCCACTTTAACTTCCCCCTGGAGGGTTTGGAGGTGTTGGACGTGAGTCGCAACCACATAACCTCCCTCCCAGCCTCACTCCCTTTCACTCTGCGACTCCTGGACCTGTCGGACAACCTCCTCAAAGGAATCGACGAGTACCACATGGAGAAGCTGGATGGAATCAAGCTTCTGCTCCTCCAAGGGAATCCGTGGTCTTGTGACCTGTGTCACGTGGTTCCTCTTATAAACAGAATCAACCAAAGTGCCAATATCCAGGAATTGACTTGCGCAGCACCAAATACAGTGAGGGGGCAGACTTTGAGGAATCTGGACAAGTCGCAGCTGGTTTGGTGTTCCGGTTACGATTCCGACTACTTCCTGGTGACCGCCCGGGGGAATTTTGGGCTGATTGCGGCCGCCCTGTCCGTGTGTCTGCTCCTCCTCGTCCTCCTCGCTGTTTTGGTGGCGTTGTGCTACGGGAAACGTCACGCCGCCCGCTACTACACCCACGAGGAGAAGCTGGAAGAGGAGTTGAGTTTCCCTGCGAGTGAGTCGCTGTTTTGCGACGGGGAGTTGACGTTTAAGTTCCCGCTGGAAGGGAAACTGGGGGTTTCTACGGTGGAGGAGGTGAGGAGGGGGTTGCCCAACGGGACCTGAGTGCGCGGAAGTAGTCCAGTGGCTTGTACATAGCGGTTTTTGGGTGAATAAACATTTTTACTGCAGAAAAGTGGGACCGATAGTTTCAAGCACCTCCACGCAAATTTTCAGAATTTTAGTGCCCAAAATGGCGCCAGGCTAAGAGGAGAACCACTTTTTTTACCTCCCTCACAGTGTTTCTGCCCTATCTCCTTAACGCTTTGTCCGATTTAAGTCAAATTTGGGGTGGTGCGTTAGAATGGGGGTGTGAACAAACCTACCCACCCCCAACCACCCCCGGGGGTGGTTAGGGGGTGGTAAAATAAAAATTTTTACTTTTTCTAAATTTTTACTAGAGAAATGTGGGACTGATAGTTTCAAGCACCTCCACACAAATTTTCAGAATTTTAGTGCCCAAAATGGCGCCAGGCCAAGAGGACAACCACTTTTTCTAACCTCCCTCACAGTGTTTCTGCCCTATCTCCCTTACGCTTTGTCCGATTTAAGTCAAATTTGGGGTGGTGGGTTAGAATTGGGGTCCAAACAAACCTACCCACCCCCAACCACCCCCGGGGGTGGTTAGGGGGTGGTAAAATAAAAAATTTTACTTTTTCTAAATTTTTACTAAAGAAATGTGGGATCGATAGTTTCAGCAACCTCCACACAAATTTTCAGAATTTTAGTGCCCAAAATGGCCACAGGCTAAGAGGACAACCATTTTTTCTAACCTCCCTCACAGTGTTTCTGCCCTATCTCCCTTACGCTTTGTCCGATTTAAGTCAAATTTGGGGTGGTGGGTTAGAATGGGGGTCTAAACAAACCTACCCACCCCCAACCACCCCCGGGGGTGGTTAGGGGGTGGTAAAATAAAAAATTTTACTTTTTCTAAATTTTTACTAGAGAAATGTGGGACTGATAGTTTCAAGCACCTCCACACAAATTTTCAGAATTTTCCTGCGGAAAACACCCCCAGGTTTGGGAAAAAACTAAAAAATCCGGCTCGAAGGACCATAAGTTTAGGACGCGGTCACACAAAATCTTTAATAACTCAGTTATTTCTAAATTTTACAAAAAACTTGTAATTAGGAAATTTGTAGGGGACAGTCAGGGCTGTTAAATGACGTTTGAGCGACCGCGGTAGGTTGCCCGGTAAGGCCGCTAGAGGGCGCCAAAGTTGCTCCAAACAATATCTCGAAAACGGTGAGAGATATCGACTTGAAATTATCAGGTTAGGTAGGGCAAGACCAGACGCACCTTTTACTTTCTGTGAGTTTTTGCCGTAAAACCCACAATTTGGCTGGAAAAATTAAAAAAAAACAAATCACCCGGTTCGAAGGACCATAAGTTCAGGACACAAAATCGTCAATAACTCCGTTATTTCTAAATTTTACAAAAAACTTGTAATTAGGAAATTTGTAGGGGACAGTCAGGGCTGTTAAATGACGTTTGAGCGACCGCGGTAGGTTTACCGGTAAGGCCGCTAGAGGGCGTCAAAGTCAGTCAAAAACACCAAGATACATTTTTGCCCATTACAGCTTTGGTATTGCACCGATTCGAATGAAATTTCCACTGGACATTGACAGATCGTAATCGAAACGTCATTGACTGACAGATGACGGTGTTCAAAGGTCACGTGAGCTTTTTTTTTTTA
>NW_028098552.1:0-20000 GCF_016097725.1 Ips typographus
AAACACCAATGGACACGACAACGACGAGCACGTTACTGCAACAAGGTACGCCGAGAACTGATCGAGAACTCCGACGTCGACCCGGTTTTGTTTCCTTCGCTAAGCTCCGCCCCCTTTGTACTGTTTCGACCAATCGGCGCCAGAGCCGACCCAACAAAACCGGAGCTCGATATCTCGACGCGTCAGACAGTGCCTAATCGCGTTCGAGTGCGTATCGTTAGTGATTTATCTAAAATAACAATAAAATGGCCCGTACAAAGCAGACCGCGCGTAAATCTACTGGAGGAAAGGCTCCAAGGAAACAACTGGCCACTAAGGCGGCCCGAAAAAGTGCTCCCGCTACGGGTGGCGTGAAAAAACCTCATCGTTACAGGCCCGGAACCGTAGCTCTGCGTGAAATTCGTCGCTACCAGAAGAGTACCGAATTGTTAATCAGGAAATTACCATTTCAACGTCTAGTCAGAGAAATCGCCCAGGATTTCAAGACCGACTTGCGATTCCAAAGTTCCGCCGTAATGGCACTGCAAGAAGCGAGCGAAGCTTATCTCGTCGGTTTATTCGAAGACACTAACCTTTGCGCCATTCACGCCAAAAGGGTGACCATCATGCCGAAGGACATCCAATTGGCACGACGCATCAGAGGTGAACGAGCTTAAATTTGAACGAGACACCTTCCAAAACCCGTAACGACGATTTATTGACGTGAACAAACGACAACAAAAAAAAAAACGGTTCTTTTAAGAACCACAACATACTTGACGTGATTGAAAGTCGTTTTTACAATCTTATTTCTACCAATTTATTTTATTATAACACTTTTTGTTGTGGTACAGTGTGTATAGGTATATAGGTATACTAATTAAGTACAAGTAGGATCACAGTGGTGTGTATTGTATCAAAGCTGAGAGATAATACATACTCAGATAGATAGGCTATCCCATCCTTATCAGCTCTTTTGGAGATTGGACATGATAACAATATACGTGCCCTTACCTTTTTACGATCCGTTTCTTATTTGCTTTTTTGAAGATTGGACGTGATAACAATATACGTGCCCCTACCTTTTTACGATCCGTTACTTATCTGCTTTTTTGGTAATTGGACGTGATAACAATATACGTGCCCTTACCTTTTTACGATACGTTACTTATCTGCTCTTTTGGAGATAGGACGTGATAACAATATACGTGCCCTTACCTTTTTTTACGATCCGTTACTTATCGTGACGTGATTGAAAGTCGTTTTTACAATTTTATTTCTACCAATTTATTTTATTATAACACTTTTTGTTGTGGTACAGTGTGTATAGGTATATAGGTATACTAATTAAGTACAAGTAGTATCACAGTGGTGTGTATTGTATCAAAGCTGAGAGATAATACATACTCAGATAGGTTAGTTAGTTAAGTAGGTAGGTAAAACACCACGTGCAAATATCAGTAGAAATTGCACACGGGGCGGGTTTTATTTAGATACTGATATCTATTTCTCAGTCGGTGAAATAAATCGATTTATGATCATTCCGACAAAGTTCGAAAAACGTGACTTATAAACGTGAAAATATCAGTATTTTACGCCGATAAGCACGTTTTGATCGATATTTCTTGTCTAGATCAGAAAAGACCGAAAAGCACGTTTTGACCGATATTTGTTATCTAGATCGAAAAACACCGATAAGCACGTTTTGACCGATATTTCTTATCTAACAGAATACGTCGTATATAAACGAAATTCTTTTTTTTTAATTCAACATTTTTGTGGCTCTGAGAAGAGCCGATTTTGTTGTTGGTTTTTTTTTTTTAATACAGGATAGTGTACTTACGGTCGAAAAACTATTTACTTGGAGCTAGTGTATTTCGTGACGGCTTTTGTTCCTTCACTGACTGCGTGTTTGGCTAACTCACCGGGCAATAACAGCCTGACGGCAGTCTGAATTTCTCTGCTCGTGATGGTCGATCTTTTGTTGTAGTGGGCCAATCGAGAAGCTTCAGCAGCAATCCGTTCGAAAATATCGTTGACGAACGAGTTCATAATGGACATGGCTTTACTCGAAATTCCAGTGTCGGGATGTACTTGTTTCAATACCTTGTAAATGTAGATAGCGTAGCTTTCCTTCCTCCTGCGCTTTTTCTTTTTGTCGCTTTTCGAAATGTTTTTCTGGGCCTTGCCGGCCTTCTTTGCTGCTTTACCGCTAGTTTTCGGTGGCATGGTTCTTTTTACTAGTGACGAATCACAAACAGACAAACAAAACTCACAAAAATTGACAAAACAACACACGACACGACAAGACGCTCGAATACAGACTGAACGTGAACGCCGCGCCATTATTTATGACTTTAAAGCGGTCTCAGATAAGCGAGTTAAGCAAGATTACTGCTTTTTACTCTCCCATCGCTGTAGACCAAAAGGAAAGGTCTGGAAGAAGACTCCGATAACAAAACTGCCATTTCCCTTTCGGGAATGTCAGAGTTGCAACGGCGTCTCCTGTCCTGGGTAAGGAGATGCCCCGGCTGACAGCGGGGCTCTTCTGCGCTCTTCTTGTCTTGCTTTTTTCTTTCTTCGTCAGCTGGTCTTCCTGGTGGAGGTCTTGGCATATTTTTGGATGTTCAATTGGTTAGTGAGCTAACCATTTTACATCCAAGAATATTTGTGAGGAGTTTGGATCGGAGGAGTGGAGGTCGATTTCCTTACCCTAGGCTTTTGGGCCGGCGGGGGGAAATCTGGGAGGTGTAGTCAGCGCCCGGTTAACACCGAGTTAACTACGGATTGGGTTATACCCAAGTTTTGAGAATAAATTCTCGCCACCCGGGGGGAAAGTCTTGTAGGAGGGGGGGGGTCCTCATCTTGGTTGGATGGTCTTGGCTGTCACCTGTAACTAAACAGAACGATTAATAAAATACTAACCTCAAAATTGAGGTTAGGGTTTCATCGGGTGTTTATCGTCAAATCCGGGAGGTTGTCATAATCGGGTGTTCAGCGCTGTCATCTATCGTCCAGCAGCTGATGTCGTGGCCGTTTGTGGGGGGCTTCCATTTCTGGATCGTAGTCTATCGCAGCTCTGATGAGTGGATTCTGGTGTTCTGCCATTATTGCAAAGAGTTTTTGGGCGTGCTCTTTGATTATGACTGTCGCTGTCTTGTATTTGAGATCTCTGGTGATGGTGTCGTTTCTGACATACCACGGGGCGTCGACTGCTGCTCTTAGCGCTATGTTTTCCACTGCTTGAAGGCGTTTCAAGTGGGATTTCGCTGCGTAGCCCCAGGCCGCGGAGGCGTACGTAAGGTGCGGTTGGATGATCGTCCTGATGAGAGTCAGCTTAGTCTTTACGCTGGTTTTGTTGTTTCTACCGATGACTGGGTAGAGTTGAGCCCGGGCAAGCTTTGCTTTCGCCCGAGCTTTTTCGGTGTGACACTTCCATGTTAGTGTCTTGTCTAGTTCTACTCCGAGGTATGTCGCGGTGTTGCGCCATGGAATTTCCTCCTCTTGGACTTGGAGGTTGGTTTCTGGTCTTATTTTTCGCCTCTTGGTAAACATGATGGCTTGTGTTTTGGCGGCGTTTAGCTGTATTTTCCATCTGGCGCACCACTTTTCCAGAGTCTCGATTTCGCTTTGGAGTTTTCTGGTGAGTAGCCTGGCATTTCTGGATTTGACCAGTATTGCGGTGTCGTCGGCGTATAATGCCAGGTTGCTTCCTGCCGCGCGCGGTATATCGCTGTTGTAGATATTGTACAGGAATGGTGAGAGGACTGCCCCCTGCGGTACCCCTGCTGCCATCTCTCTGTATGTGGAGAAGACGCCTTCTGTCTTGACTCTAAATCGTCGCGCGTTCAGGAATGACTTCACCAGTTTAACTTGGCTGGTTGGGAAACCGGCGTCCAGCATCTTGATGAGTAGTCCTTTGTGCCAGACGCGATCGAAGGCTTTCGATACGTCTAACAGGACTGCTCCAGTTGCTACCTTGTTGTTGAATCCACTGGTAATGAACTCAACCATTCGGAGGACTTGTTGTTCTGTCGAGTGGCCGTGTCTGAATCCGAACTGTTCATCTGGGATGATCTTCAGTTCTTCTTCGGTCTCTTTGAGCCTTTTTAGGATGACTATTTCTGCTAGTTTCCCCATACATGGCAAAAGGCTGATTGGCCGATAGTTCTGGGGAAATAGGTGGTCTTTGTCTGGTTTTGGAAACAAAATCACATCTGCCGCTTTCCATCTGTCCGGAAAGTACTGCAGTCGCAGCGCCGCGTTGATAATGTTGGTTAGGGCGACTAGTGGTTGTCTTGGCAGTTTTTTGAGCGGTATGTTTCCAATCCCATCGCATCCTGGTGCCTTACGTGGATTTAGGCTCCGTAGTATGTCTCGGAGCTCTTCAGGCGAGGCGTGTCGGATTTGGGTGTTGTCCGGCAGCCTGTTGATGTTTCTGGCTCTTCTTTCGACTTCGGTTTCCCATTGCTCGGCTTCAAGATCGTCAGTGTCGTTTTCTTGAAACTGTCGCTCCAGGCAGTCAGCGAATGTTTCTGCTTTGTCCTCGTTCAGGTAAACAATCCCGTTTTGTCCATGCAGAGGCGGAATTGGCTTTCTCTTTTTCTTTAGCGCTCTGCATGTTTTCCAGACGCTGCGGTCTTGCGCGTTCAGCGTTTCTAGGTGTTCCTGCCACTGCTTGTCTCGGTGTTCTTGCAGGGCGGCCTTTACCCTCCTGTTTAGTTGGTTCAGGAGGTTTCTGTCGGCGGGATCGTTTGTCCTGATTGCGGTTCTTTTCGCTCGTCTCCTTTCCCGGATAAGCTGTTTTGTAGCTTCTGGTATACCAGCAAGGTAGTTGTTGATTATTGGCCGGCGTTTTGTGGTGGTGCTGGCCTCTATCGCTGCTTTTATGGCGTTTTCCAGTGCTAAAATAGCATCTTCGATTTCCTGACGGTGTTCGAGTCGAGGAATCGGTGGAAAATCTCGCTGCAGGATTTCTCTGTATTTTTCCCAGTCTGTTGTTCTGCTGGTGAATGTCGCTTCTTGCTGGTTTTCCTTTTCGCCCAGTGTTAGGAGGACTGGATTGTGGTCGGACGAACCTTCATTTGTGGCTGTGATTTCTAGGCCCATTGCAGGATTGCGAATGAGCGCAAAATCAATCACGTCGTTTACTCCGTTGTTACTGAAGTGCGTAGGTTCGACCGGTGCTAGCACGTCTACGTCCTCTCTACGTTCCAGGAAAGTTTCGAGCTCTGTCCCTCTTCTGTTGTGTCTCCTGCAGTTCCACTGCTCCGATTTAGCGTTGAAATCACCAATGGCAACGTGTTGTCCTCGTTGTCTACGAAACAGGATGATTTCCAGATCGTTTTCTTCAAGTTGCTCCCGCGGGGGTTGATAGCAGGAGCAAATCCTGAGCGTTCCTGCTGAGGTTGTGATTTCAACTGCGACTGCTTCCATTGTAGTGGTGTCTAATGGAGGCAGCTCGGCATGTGGAATGGAGCGTTTCACTAGCAGGGCGACGCCTCCTGCTGGGCGTCGAGCGGTTACTCTGTCCCTCCTGTAGACAGCATATCCTGGGATCCCGAATTGGTCTGTTAACCGTAAGTGCGTCTCCTGTATGGCGGCGACGTCCACTTCTAGGCGTAATAAAATTTCCGCTAGTTCGGTTTTCCGGGTCTTGATGCCATTGATGTTCCATGACATTATCTGCAGGAATGATGCTGTCCGGTGTGCGAACATTTAGTTCGTCTTATTCATTGGCGGCAGTTGCGCGAAAAATGTACTCATGGCGGAGTACATTTGTTGCATCTGCTGCATCATGGCGGTAAAGTCCATGATTGGTTGGGCAGGAGGGGCGACGGGCTTTTGTCTCGGAGCTCCGCTGTTGGTTTTTCCAGCTTTCGCCGCGTCGGCGAAGCTTTTGCCGCTCTGGCGGGCCGACGCCGCTGGTTTCGCCGCTGGCGCTGTTCTTGGGGTTTGTTTGGTCGGCGCTGGTTTTTGGATAACCGCGGCGTATCTTGCGCACCCTCGGTAACTGGCGGGGTGTTGTCCGTTGCAGTTCGCACATTTCGCTGGAGTATCGCGTGATTTCTGGCATTCTGCGGAATGGTGGTTTCCGCCGCATTTCACGCATTTTGGCGCTGCGGTGCAGTATCCTTGCGAATGTCCGAATTGCTGGCAACGGTGACATTGGCTCGGCCCTGTTGGCTGACGCTGCGGCTCGATTCTGATGACCAAGTGGCAGCATCGGTTGATTTGGAAAAGCTTGTCTTTTTGTTCTTTGGTGGTCTGAACAAGGACTAGCGGCAATGGCTGTTTGCTTCGTCGGTTGCGCATGCGCTGGACTGACGCTGCGGTTACTCCTTGATTGGCAAGATCGATGGTAATTTCCTCACACGTAATGTTGAGTGGCAGTCCTCTAATTACGGCTCTGGCGGTTTTGTCTTCCGGGAGAGCGTATGTGTGGAATTCCTTCTTGTCCTCGTTTAGCATTTTAGCTAGGGAGCGATAGTCATTTGGCGTCGCCGGGGTGATGGCGAGGCCTACGCCGGTCATTTTGGCTTTGTTGTAATTGATCTTCCTGTCTCTGATTTTGTTACAGACGGCAGTCCAATCATTAGCGTTTTTTAGGACGATTGGTGGCACTTTGGGGGTTTTTTCTATCTCTGTTGCAACGGGCGTTTCGTCGGCCGAGCCTTCCACTTGCGTGGTCGGATTCACCAGCTTTTGCTGGCTACTCCTCGGTGTCTCCGAATCGCTCATTTGCATCTCCGATTCGCTTTCAGATTCCGATTTCTCGTTCTCTTGTTTTGGCCGTTTCCGTCCTTTTCTTTGTCCGGTGGTTTTTTCTTTGTCTTGTTGTCCATCTCTTATCTCTTTTAAGAGGATGGTCTGCTCCGCTAGGGTTTTCTCGAGGAATTCTACACGCTGCAGAAGTTGCTTGTTCTGCTCGCGTAGAAATTGCGTCAGTCCGTAAAGCTTTTCAGGGTCGTCTTTATATCGGTTGGCAAGACGCCCGGTATCCTCAATAGAAAGGTCACGCGACATTTTGGATTTCTCCAAGTGTGCCACGCTACCTTTGTTTGGGATTGAAACACGTGAAAGGATCACGTGTTTCCTTTGTTCTTGGTCGGTTTTTTCTTTGTTCGATGTCTTCTCGTGGTTTACACTAATGTTCTCCACTTCACTCACTACTCACTACACTACTACTCGTATGTCGCGCACTACTATACTGTTCGTGGTTCACTTATGTTTAATTCGTGTTGAAAAACACAAAGTAAACAAAGAAAACGCACAAGTTCACTCAATCGCTTCGGGTAGGTTCGGGTGTCGCCGTCGGCTGGTCCGCTCCGTCTCGATGCTCGCTGTAAACTGAACGTGAACGGATCTGGCGGCCGCCTTTTAACTGACGAGCGAGTCTGTTTACAAGCTCCGCCCACTCGGTTTTGTCGAACGGAGCGACGTGATTGGTCCGCCGCTTAGTATAAATATAGGCCAGTCGGGGACGACGGTATCAGTCTCGTACGTGCACTAGAAGGCAACGTTTACGTTTTTTTTGTGTCAAATCGAAAAAAAAAAAACCAGTTTTTAACCATGTCCGGACGCGGTAAAGGTGGTAAAGTAAAGGGAAAGGCAAAATCGCGTTCAAGTCGTGCGGGACTTCAGTTTCCGGTGGGACGTATTCATCGTTTGCTACGTAAGGGAAACTACGCCGAAAGAGTCGGAGCGGGAGCACCGGTGTATTTAGCGGCCGTCATGGAATATTTAGCCGCCGAAGTTCTCGAGTTGGCTGGAAACGCAGCAAGAGACAACAAAAAAACCAGAATAATTCCCCGACATTTGCAATTGGCGATCCGTAATGACGAAGAGTTGAACAAACTGTTATCGGGTGTGACAATAGCTCAGGGTGGTGTTCTTCCAAACATCCAAGCCGTTTTGTTGCCCAAGAAAACTGACAGCAAGACCAAGTAAGGTAATAACGGTTAGTTATTCAGTTATGTGAAAGAAATAAATAAACAACGGTCCTTTTAAGGACCACAACTTGTTTAGAAATTTGGAAATTCGTTTATTTGCTTATTTATCACACACAGACAACGTTATATTTTGGTACTTTTGAAAATGTCACGTGACATTGAAAAATACATATATATAAGCTACCAGAGTCGGACTTCGATAGTTTTACGGTGAAATCAGGTCAAGGTCATAACTGTTCGATGAGGAAAGATAGAAGTTGTCATTAGCAATAATAATCCGGCGCTTTCGCCATTTTTTTTGCAAATGCTAGTGGATATTTCACCCGTCAATAGGGAACAAGAGTTGGACTTCGACGGTCGATATTTCGATTGTTTTACGGTGAAATCAGGTCAAGGTCATAACTGTTCGATGAGGAAAGATAGAAGTTGTCATTAGCAATGATAATCGGGCGCTTTCGCCATTTTTTCGAAATATTCGTAGTTTTACAGTGTAATTAGTTCAAGGTCAAAACTTTTCGATGCGCAACAGTAGAATTTGTCATTAGCAATAATAATCCGGCGCTTTCGCCATTTTTTTGCAAATGCTAGTGGATATTTCACCCGTCAATAGGGAACAAGAGTTGGACTTCGACGGTCGATATTTCGATCGTTTTACGGTGAAATCAGGTCAAGGTCACAAATGTTCGATGAGGAAAGATAGAAGTTGTCATTAGCAATGATAATCCGGCGCTTTCGCCATTTTTTCGAAATATTCGTAGTTTTACAGTGTAATCAGATCGTTCAAGGTCACAAATTTTCGTGATGGTAAGGTAGAATTATTGGTCATTAGCAACGATTATTTGGCGCCTTCGCCATTTTGTCAAGAATACCATGTATTTCGACTTTGAAAACGAGTGGTAAAAAAGGCGAACGATGAGAGAGAGACGTATTTTCTTTCTCAGCGTTCGCCATTTTGTCAAGAATACCATGTATTTCGACTTTGAAAACGAGTGGTAAAAAAGGCGAACGACGGAAAAGACACAATCGGGTCTTTATCCGCGTTCGCCATTTTGTCAACAATTTGCCATTATGGGGTCCAAAAAGTCCTAGAAAAAAAAGTCTAGAAAAAAAAGTCTAGAAAAAAAAGTCTAGAAAAAAAAGTCTAGAAAAAAAAGTCTAGAAAAAAAAGTCTAGAAAAAAAAGAGTATTTTAGCACGATTTTTCAGAGCGATTACCCTACCTCTCCTACTCCTTATTCTCATTTCTCACGCTTTCCTTCATACTCCCTCTTCACCTTTCTTCCTTTCACCTTTCTTCTTCCTACACTCCCTCTCTATTACTACTCTACTCTCACCTTACTCCATCCTATACTCACGCCAATACACTCCTACACCCTCTTCTACTTTCATCTACATTCCCCTATGCCCTCGCCAGTTTTCACAAGTACCACTCTGCCTAAAGTACATGTTACCGCTACTGACCGTGGGTACATATGTATACTACTAGTATGCACTCTTCAGTACTAGTATCTCGCACTAGCGCTTCTATTTAAATACATCCACCCGTACTTTATCCAATTTACATACTTGTGTGTATATAACATAATTCTACTCCCATCATCTAAGTAGTAGTGACACACACACACACACGTAGTGGACGAGACAAAATAGTAACGAACTGTTTTATGCATGCCTGCCTGCCTGCCTGGCCTAGTCAAATATTATAACAAACACAAGCCGATGATAGTGCCCCCGCTATCCAAAGCTATGATTTGCTCCTCTAACCATATTGCACGCTCGTAAAAACGTCAATCAATGCTGCCGATACGATACACCTGGAGATTGGTCCAAACTCAACACACTTTGCCACACACATCATATTATCTGTACTACTTACTAGTAGTCTGTCTGTCTGTCTGTCTGGTCTGTGTATTACCTCACAAATAGTATCCATCTGTTTCGCTTCGTAGTCATAGAAAACTTGTTTTTTTGCTATAGCGGATTAGGAATGCTGTTTACGCACTAAACCAGCCTAACCTAACCTAACCTAACCTAACCTAAACTAACCTAACCTAACTTAACCTAACCTAACCTAACCTAACCTAACCTAACCTAACCTAACCTAAACTACCCTAACCTAACTTAACCTAACCTAACCTAAACTAACCTAACCTAACTTAACCTAACCTAACCTAACCTAACCTAACCTAACCTAACCTAACCTAATCTAACCTAAACTACCCTAACCTTACTTAACCTAACCTAACCTAACCTAACCTAACCTAACCTAACCTAACCTAACCTAACCTAACCTAACCTAACCTAACCTAACCTAACCTAACCTAACCTAATCTAACCTAACCTAACCTAATCTGACCTAGCTTAAACTAACCTAACTTAAACTAACCTAACCTAAGCTAACTTAACAGGTTATCTAGGCGAAGCGTAGCGAATGAATGGACGGACGAAAGTTCTTTCGCTAGTTTGTTGAGCCGCTCGTCGGCAGTGGCGTCGTCATATTTTTCGTACGCGACGCCTCGTTTAAGCTAGCGCTAAGTTTTTCATGCCGAAAACTGTAATTGGCGCTAGTCGCGATGTCGTCGCTGTTGTTTGCGACGCTTCGCCATACGTGGATATATATGTAAGGGAGGTGTAGACTCGAAAAAAAAATCGAGTCATAAAAAAGGCGAACGACGAAAGAAGCTATTGCAGATCTTTCGGCGTTCGCCAAAACTGTCATAGATAGAGGAGACGAAAAAAGGTAAGGGGACGTAGACTTTGCGAAAAAAAAAAACGAGTCATAAAAAAGGCGAACGACGAAAGAAGCTGGAAGAGCTCTTTCGGCGTTCGCCTTTTCTACGTTCGTCTACACGTTAGACGTTCCGTCGCGCACAAGCGATCGACCGACCGAACGATTTATCATCGACCGGCCGGCCGTCGCTTTCGCGACCGAAACGTTTAACGGTTCGACCTATATACATACACATATAGTTATATATATATGTACATATATATTCACGGGGTCTCGTCTCACCGACAAGACGAATCCCCAAGCGAAGGGCTGAGTCTCAACAGATCGCAGCGTGGAAACTGCTCTACCGAGTACAACACCCTGCCAGGTACGTAAGTCGTCTACAGACAATTCCGAGTTCCAACATCGAAACGATTGTGATACCCATGATGGACCGCCGAGAGGTCCGATCGAACATGGCAAGGATCGATCCCGCCGTCGACCGGTGACCCCACGCGGCAAACAGGGCTCGTGCGACGACCGACGCGAACGTCGATCACCTAGTAAAGTCACATTGTTTTGAGCCTTTCGACTCTCGGAACTCCAAGAGATATCGTTGCCACCTTTGACTAGAAAGGATACGGCCTTAGAGGCGTTCAGGCATAAACCAACGGATGGTAGCTTCGCACCATAGCCCGCTCGAGCTAGTGCGTGAACCAAATGTCCGAACCTGCGGTTCCTCTCGTACTGAGCAGGATTACTATCGCAACGACGAGTCATCAGTAGGGTAAAACTAACCTGTCTCACGACGGTCTAAACCCAGCTCACGTTCCCTATTGACGGGTGAACAAGCGGGCCCAACAGTTTCCATACACCTTTTTAACATTGGAAGCCTCTATAGTGCATTAGTGTGTAACAGTTAGTTACACTTAGTTACTTAACTCGTTTTATTATTTTCAACGTTTTTTTTTTTTGGTGCGTTCTCGCATACCCAAACAATACACAACCAAAATATTAACAACACTTTTTGAAAAGATTACCTGTAAATTATTGCACGTACATGTTATAAAAATGAAGGTGCCTTTTCCTTTTTACGATCCGTTACTAATCTGTTTTATGGTATTTGAACGTGATAACAATATACGTGCCCTTACCTTTTTACGATCCTATCCTTATCTGCTTTTTTGGAGATTGGACGTGGTAACAATATACGTGCCCTTACCTTTTTACGATACGTTACTTATCTGTTTTTTTGGTAATTGGACGTAATAACAATATACGTGCCCTTACCTTTTTACGATCCTATCCTTATCTGCTTTTTTGGAGATTGGACGTGTTAACAATATACGTGCCCTTACCTTTTTACGATCCTATTCTTATCTGCTTTTTTGGAGATTGGACGTGGTAACAATATACGTGCCCTTACCTTTTTAGGATCCTATCCTTATCTGTTTATTGGTAATTCGACGTGATAACAATATACGTGCTCTTTACCTTTTTACGATCCTATCCTTAACTGTTTATTGGTAATTGAACGTGATAAAAATGTACGTGTTCTTGCCTTTACTTTTACTTCTCTATTTTTTTTTTGATAATTGCACGTACATGTACAATTATTAACGTTGCTAAAAATGTTACGTAACCCCGGAATATTGCACCATTGTGCTTCCACGCGAATTTCTTTTAATGTTATTTGGTGGTTCTGAAAAGAACCGATTTTTTTTTATAAAAGGTGCTTAATAATATCAATAATTATCAAGCACCTTTTCCGCCTCGGCCACCACTAGCACGCAAGCAACGGCCGTTTTTTCCACTTCCACGCCGTTATTGTACATCTCCGTGTGGAATCGGAGACGTACTGCCTTGGATGAAAGTGATTTCTTCTCGGTCATTTCGTCAACCGTGAACTGCAGTTTGGCCATCTCTGCCTTCGTACGTCTTATTTGGCGCGTCAACTCCCGCCGGATGTTGGCTGCCAAATAGAACGGTAAAGCACCCCGTTCACCACTCGACATCGCTAACAACTGAAAACTGAACCCCGACGCGCTCCGGTACCATATTTATACGGCCCGGCAGACCAATCACGTCGCTCCGTTTGGCAAAACCGGGGTGGGTGTGGCTTGTTAACGGACTCGGCGAGAGTATAAATAGTGCCCGTTTCAGATCGCAACATTCAGTTTACAGCGAGCATCGAGACGGAGCGGACCAGCCGACGGCGACACCCGAACCTACCCGAAGCGATTGAGTGAACTTGTGCGTTTTCTTTGTTTACTTTGTGTTTTTCAACACGAATTAAACATAAGTGAACCACGAACAGTATAGTAGTGCGCGACATACGAGTAGTAGTGTAGTGAGTAGTGAGTGAAGTGGAGAACATTAGTGTAAACCACGAGAAGACATCGAACAAAGAAAAAACCGACCAAGAACAAAGGAAACACGTGATCCTTTCACGTGTTTCAATCCCAAACAAAGGTAGCGTGGCACACTTGGAGAAATCCAAAATGTCGCGTGACCTTTCTATTGAGGATACCGGGCGTCTTGCCAACCGATATAAAGACGACCCTGAAAAGCTTTACGGACTGACGCAATTTCTACGCGAGCAGAACAAGCAACTTCTGCAGCGTGTAGAATTCCTCGAGAAAACCCTAGCGGAGCAGACCATCCTCTTAAAAGAGATAAGAGATGGACAACAAGACAAAGAAAAAACCACCGGACAAAGAAAAGGACGGAAACGGCCAAAACAAGAGAACGAGAAATCGGAATCTGAAAGCGAATCGGAGATGCAAATGAGCGATTCGGAGACACCGAGGAGTAGCCAGCAAAAGCTGGTGAATCCGACCACGCAAGTGGAAGGCTCGGCCGACGAAACGCCCGTTGCAACAGAGATAGAAAAAACCCCCAAAGTGCCACCAATCGTCCTAAAAAACGCTAATGATTGGACTGCCGTCTGTAACAAAATCAGAGACAGGAAGATCAACTACAACAAAGCCAAAATGACCGGCGTAGGCCTCGCCATCACCCCGGCGACGCCAAATGACTATCGCTCCCTAGCTAAAATGCTAAACGAGGACAAGAAGGAATTCCACACATACGCTCTCCCGGAAGACAAAACCGCCAGAGCCGTAATTAGAGGACTGCCACTCAACATTACGTGTGAGGAAATTACCATCGATCTTGCCAATCAAGGAGTAACTGCAGCGTCAGTCCAGCGCATGCGCAACCGACGAAGCAAACAGCCATTGCCGCTAGTCCTTGTTCAGACCACCAAAGAACAAAAAGACAAGCTTTTCCAAATCAACCGATGCTGCCACTTGGTCATCAGAATCGAGCCGCAGCGTCAGCCAACAGGGCCGAGCCAATGTCACCGTTGCCAGCAATTCGGACATTCGCAAGGATACTGCACCGCAGCGCCAAAATGCGTGAAATGCGGCGGAAACCACCATTCCGCAGAATGCCAGAAATCACGCGATACTCCAGCGAAATGTGCGAACTGCAACGGACAACACCCCGCCAGTTACCGAGGGTGCGCAAGATACGCCGCGGTTATCCAAAAACCAGCGCCGACCAAACAAACCCCAAGAACAGCGCCAGCGGCGAAACCAGCGGCGTCGGCCCGCCAGAGCGGCAAAAGCTTCGCCGACGCGGCGAAAGCTGGAAAAACCAACAGCGGAGCTCCGAGACAAAAGCCCGTCGCCCCTCCTGCCCAACCAATCATGGACTTTACCGCCATGATGCAGCAGATGCAACAAATGTACTCCGCCATGAGTACATTTTTCGCGCAACTGCCGCCAATGAATAAGACGAACTAAATGTTCGCACACCGGACAGCATCATTCCTGCAGATAATGTCATGGAACATCAATGGCATCAAGACCCGGAAAACCGAACTAGCGGAAATTTTATTACGCCTAGAAGTGGACGTCGCCGCCATACAGGAGACGCACTTACGGTTAACAGACCAATTCGGGATCCCAGGATATGCTGTCTACAGGAGGGACAGAGTAACCGCTCGACGCCCAGCAGGAGGCGTCGCCCTGCTAGTGAAACGCTCCATTCCACATGCCGAGCTGCCTCCATTAGACACCACTACAATGGAAGCAGTCGCAGTTGAAATCACAACCTCAGCAGGAACGCTCAGGATTTGCTCCTGCTATCAACCCCCGCGGGAGCAACTTGAAGAAAACGATCTGGAAATCATCCTGTTTCGTAGACAACGAGGACAACACGTTGCCATTGGTGATTTCAACGCTAAATCGGAGCAGTGGAACTGCAGGAGACACAACAGAAGAGGGACAGAGCTCGAAACTTTCCTGGAACGTAGAGAGGACGTAGACGTGCTAGCACCGGTCGAACCTACGCACTTCAGTAACAACGGAGTAAACGACGTGATTGATTTTGCGCTCATTCGCAATCCTGCAATGGGCCTAGAAATCACAGCCACAAATGAAGGTTCGTCCGACCACAATCCAGTCCTCCTAACACTGGGCGAAAAGGAAAACCAGCAAGAAGCGACATTCACCAGCAGAACAACAGACTGGGAAAAATACAGAGAAATCCTGCAGCGAGATTTTCCACCGATTCCTCGACTCGAACACCGTCAGGAAATCGAAGATGCTATTTTAGCACTGGAAAACGCCATAAAAGCAGCGATAGAGGCCAGCACCACCACAAAACGCCGGCCAATAATCAACAACTACCTTGCTGGTATACCAGAAGCTACAAAACAGCTTATCCGGGAAAGGAGACGAGCGAAAAGAACCGCAATCAGGACAAACGATCCCGCCGACAGAAACCTCCTGAACCAACTAAACAGGAGGGTAAAGGCCGCCCTGCAAGAACACCGAGACAAGCAGTGGCAGGAACACCTAGAAACGCTGAACGCGCAAGACCGCAGCGTCTGGAAAACATGCAGAGCGCTAAAGAAAAAGAGAAAGCCAATTCCGCCTCTGCATGGACAAAACGGGATTGTTTACCTGAACGAGGACAAAGCAGAAACATTCGCTGACTGCCTGGAGCGACAGTTTCAAGAAAACGACACTGACGATCTTGAAGCCGAGCAATGGGAAACCGAAGTCGAAAGAAGAGCCAGAAACATCAACAGGCTGCCGGACAACACCCAAATCCGACACGCCTCGCCTGAAGAGCTCCGAGACATACTACGGAGCCTAAATCCACGTAAGGCACCAGGATGCGATGGGATTGGAAACATACCGCTCAAAAAACTGCCAAGACAACCACTAGTCGCCCTAACCAACATTATCAACGCGGCGCTGCGACTGCAGTACTTTCCGGACAGATGGAAAGCGGCAGATGTGATTTTGTTTCCAAAACCAGACAAAGACCACCTATTTCCCCAGAACTATCGGCCAATCAGCCTTTTGCCATGTATGGGGAAACTAGCAGAAATAGTCATCCTAAAAAGGCTCAAAGAGACCGAAGAAGAACTGAAGATCATCCCAGATGAACAGTTCGGATTCAGACACGGCCACTCGACAGAACAACAAGTCCTCCGAATGGTTGAGTTCATTACCAGTGGATTCAACAACAAGGTAGCAACTGGAGCAGTCCTGTTAGACGTATCGAAAGCCTTCGATCGCGTCTGGCACAAAGGACTACTCATCAAGATGCTGGACGCCGGTTTCCCAACCAGCCAAGTTAAACTGGTGAAGTCATTCCTGAACGCGCGACGATTTAGAGTCAAGACAGAAGGCGTCTTCTCCACATACAGAGAGATGGCAGCAGGGGTACCGCAGGGGGCAGTCCTCTCACCATTCCTGTACAATATCTACAACAGCGATATACCGCGCGCGGCAGGAAGCAACCTGGCATTATACGCCGACGACACCGCAATACTGGTCAAATCCAGAAATGCCAGGCTACTCACCAGAAAACTCCAAAGCGAAATCGAGACTCTGGAAAAGTGGTGCGCCAGATGGAAAATACAGCTAAACGCCGCCAAAACACAAGCCATCATGTTTACCAAGAGGCGAAAAATAAGACCAGAAACCAACCTCCAAGTCCAAGAGGAGGAAATTCCATGGCGCAACACCGCGACATACCTCGGAGTAGAACTAGACAAGACACTAACATGGAAGTGTCACACCGAAAAAGCTCGGGCGAAAGCAAAGCTTGCCCGGGCTCAACTCTACCCAGTCATCGGTAGAAACAACAAAACCAGCGTAAAGACTAAGCTGACTCTCATCAGGACGATCATCCAACCGCACCTTACGTACGCCTCCGCGGCCTGGGGCTACGCAGCGAAATCCCACTTGAAACGCCTTCAAGCAGTGGAAAACATAGCGCTAAGAGCAGCAGTCGACGCCCCGTGGTATGTCAGAAACGACACCATCACCAGAGATCTCAAATACAAGACAGCGACAGTCATAATCAAAGAGCACGCCCAAAAACTCTTTGCAATAATGGCAGAACACCAGAATCCACTCATCAGAGCTGCGATAGACTACGATCCAGAAATGGAAGCCCCCCACAAACGGCCACGACATCAGCTGCTGGACGATAGATGACAGCGCTGAACACCCGATTATGACAACCTCCCGGATTTGACGATAAACACCCGATGAAACCCTAACCTCAATTTTGAGGTTAGTATTTTATTAATCGTTCTGTTTAGTTACAGGTGACAGCCAAGACCATCCAACCAAGATGAGGACCCCCCCCCCTCCTACAAGACTTTCCCCCCGGGTGGCGAGAATTTATTCTCAAAACTTGGGTATAACCCAATCCGTAGTTAACTCGGTGTTAACCGGGCGCTGACTACACCTCCCAGATTTCCCCCCGCCGGCCCAAAAGCCTAGGGTAAGGAAATCGACCTCCACTCCTCCGATCCAAACTCCTCACAAATATTCTTGGATGTAAAATGGTTAGCTCACTAACCAATTGAACATCCAAAAATATGCCAAGACCTCCACCAGGAAGACCAGCTGACGAAGAAAGAAAAAAGCAAGACAAGAAGAGCGCAGAAGAGCCCCGCTGTCAGCCGGGGCATCTCCTTACCCAGGACAGGAGACGCCGTTGCAACTCTGACATTCCCGAAAGGGAAATGGCAGTTTTGTTATCGGAGTCTTCTTCCAGACCTTTCCTTTTGGTCTACAGCGATGGGAGAGTAAAAAGCAGTAATCTTGCTTAACTCGCTTATCTGAGACCGCTTTAAAGTCATAAATAATGGCGCGCGCAACATTCAGTCGTATTGTTCCAGTTATGGCGTCCAGAGACCTCCCACTTCCACAGCAAGCGCTGTTGCAAATACGGCAACTTCGTGCTCAATGTCGTCGGATTCACTGCGAAATACGGAGTACGACAGAAGATTTAAAAGACGCCGTCGCCGAAATCGACAAGGAAGCAGATTGTAGATTGCCTAAGATGCAGAAGAGTGTTCTACAACTTAGGCAAAATATCAGTGCCCTTGACGAAACAATAAAAAAAGCTAGTAAAAAAAATTAGTTTTTTTACTAGCTTTTTTTAGTGTTTCATAAAAAAAACGGTTTTTTTAAAAACCACAAACATATTACTAAAAGAAATTTGTAGTTCAGCTTTATATTGAACAATATAAATACATACTGAATATACGCACAAAACTAACCAAAGTATTATTATTGATTGATAAAAAGCAGCAAAATAACACCCTGTTTACCGTTAGTCAGTCCAGCCCGACGGAGTGGCGCCACTCGACCGACCGCATGGAAATTTTCAGTTGTTTTTGTATTTAAACGTAAATATATCTCCATTACTTACAATAAACATTGCTTAAAATGTTGTCTAACGTCGTACCATTATATTTCAAAGCAAATGTCTTTTAATTATATTTTGTGGTTCTAAAAAGAACCGATTTTTTTGGATAAAAAAGTTAAGAATATTAAAATTTTCGCATCTGGACAACAAATCGTTAGTTTTATTGGCAATCTCTTGAACTGCCACCGTCAACTGCGATTGTTACATTAACAAAAAATAAGGTCAATATGAAATATTTTTATAATACAAATTGTGTTATATAGCATTAGGGTGGGTCCTAGGAGCATCCTGCTGCAAAAAAACATAATATTTTTGATTTTTTTTTTAGGTCTGATGATATCGAACTTCTTCGCTTCATTTTCAAAGTCAAAAAATGGGGTTAATATGGAATATTTTTATAATACAAATTGTGTTATATAGCCTTAGGTTGGGCCCTAGGAGCATTCTGCTACAAAAAAACCTAATATTTTTGATTTTTTTTTATGTCTGATGATATCGAACTTCTTCGCTTCATTTTCAAAGTCAAAAAATGGGGTTAATATGGAATATTTTTATAATACAAATTGTGTTATATAGCCTTAGGTTGGGTCCTAGGAGCATTCTGCTACAAAAAAACCTAATATTTTTGATTTTTTTTTTATGTCTGATGATATCGAACTTCTTCGCTTCATTTTCAAAGTCAAAAAATGGGGTTAATATGGAATATTTTTATAATACAAATTGTGTTATATAGCCTTAGGGTGGGTCCTAGGAGCATTCTGCTGCAAAAAAACCTAATATTTTTGATTTTTTTTTCTAGGTCTGATGATATCGAACTTCTTCGCTTCATTTTCAAAGTCAAAAAATGGGGTTAATATGGAATATTTTCATAATACAAATTGTGTTATATAGGCTTAGGACGGGTCCTAGCAGCATCCTGCTGCAAAAAAACCTAATATTTTTGATTTTTTTTTCTAGGTCTGATGATATCAAACTTCTTCGCTTCATTTTCAAAGTCAAAAAATGGGGCTAATATGAAATATTTTTATAATACAAATTCACCGTAAAATTTTGGGAAAAAAAATTTGTTAACTAAATCGGGGTCGCTCTACAACCCTACGTGGTTTATTGTGCAATTTTCCAAAATTTTTCAAAAATTTTCCCCCAAATTTCCCCCCCGGAAAATTTTCCCCCCATCAAAAAATGTGCGTAATTCGTTTGTAGACATGTTTGTATTTGATGTCAGGCCCATGCGCGGCTTCCTTCCGGCGTAATCTTCGAAAATCCGATTCGCAAACCGGTTTTTTTCCCCCCATCTTCACAGGGGGGGATCGAAAAATGGGGCTAATATGAAACATTTTTATAATACAAATTGACTTATATTGCCTTAGGACGGTCTCTAGAAACACCCTGCTGCAAAATACTCTAATTTTTTCAATTTTTTTTTTTTTTTGAGCTTGAAAATTTTCTAATTCCAAAATAAGTCGGAAAATTTTTATTGGCTCTAGCGATTCCTTAGGACCTCCTGAGTCATACAAACCAAACTTGCATTATACAAATATGCCCGGAACAGGTCGGAAAATGACTTTGAAAACCAATTTTTTTACTTTTCCCCCCTGGCCGTATTTTTCA
>NW_028098552.1:25000-30000 GCF_016097725.1 Ips typographus
CGCCAGGACCAAGAGTGCCTGAGTGGAAGTCGTAGAGTAAGCCGACACCACCGATCTCAAAAACATTCTTTGCGCTATGAGGAGCTGTTTCTTAATTGCCACTTTGCCAGCCCTGTCGCCCCAGATTTCTGCCCCGTATAAGAGCCCTGGGAGTACTACACGCTCGTACAGTGTTTTTGCTGTGTCCTTAGTGCAGTCCGCTCGCGATCGGAGCAGAGCTCTCAATCTCGGCGCTAGCTTGCTGGCTCTGGCCCGTACTTCTTCTATGTGCCCCTGAAAGTTTAGTTTTGCGTCGAGCGTTATGCCTAGGTATTGCACCGTATCCTTAGCGTCCACTCTTGTTTGCTCTAAGTGAATGACCGGCGGTCTGACCTTTTTCCCTGCAGGAATAAACAACATCTCTGTTTTAGGGATGTTGTATCGCATTTTTGCCTGTTCTTCCCACGTCTTACATCTCTCCCAAACCGTGCGCCATGCGCTTTCAATCCTTTTGACCGACGTGCCTTGGATCAGCACGCACTGGTCATCAGCATAGGCCTGAACGGAAACGTGGTTTCCCAAGTCGCTCACAGCCTCAAACCAGCCCTGCATAGCGACGAGCCACAGCGTCGGCCCCATGCTGGAACCCTGCGGGCAGCCCCTTTCTGCTCTCATTCGCATTTTGCCCGAGTAGACTTGTCTATCCGACATAAAAGACGCCACAATCGTTTGCAGGTAAAGTGGTGCGTGTGCCCTGCGTAGCTCAAGAAACACCTGAGGCGGCCAGGCCATATTAAAAGCGTTGGAGAGATCCAACAGCACCAACATGACGTGCATGCCAGCAGGTCTGTTCTTAATTTTGCGGATCAAGCTCTGTATCGCCCCAATTGTGTGCATGCCCTCCCTGAAGCCGTGCTGATTTTCGCTTAGCGCGTTAGCCTTTTCAAGCCAGTCTTTAAGTCTGCTGTCTAAGACTTTGTCTAAAATTTTGCCATAGGCTGGCAATAGGCTGATAGGCCTGTACCCGCCCTTCGGCTTGGGAAGCCAAACCACTTTTGCCAATTTCCATACCATCGGGAAGTGCCCCAGTTCTAAACACCTCGTGTATAAGTGTGCCAGTTTGCTAGCTAACTCGTCGACGGTAAACTTAAGTGCCTCATTCGGAATGGCATCTCCACCGCATGCCTTACCATTCTTTAGACTTTTGACCGTGTCTAGGATTTCTTGTTCTGTTATAGCCGGGGCCACTACGCCTCGGCTTGCGGTCTTTAGGTGTTCCTGCCATTCCAACAATTCGGCCATGTCAGCACCGTCACAAACCGGATGGTACTTCTTCAGCAGTTCCTCATCTATAGCGTCTTGGTTATTGGCGTAAGTGGCGTCTTCGCGCCAAATGCCCGTCTCGCCCCTGCCCGCACCTAGCCTTCTCAACGCCTCCCAGACCCTGCTCCAACTTTCGTTTTCGCACAAGCCTGAAATTTGTTCTTCTAGGCACTTCTGCTTGGCTAGCTTAATCAATTTCTTATACGCAAGCCGCTGTTCTCTCCAAATGCCCGCCAGCTCGACCCTCGCCACTGGATCGGTGGCACACTGGAAGTCTTTTCGCGCCTTCCGCACATCTGACCTGCTAGCCGCGATTTCGGCGTTCCACCATCTTTGACCGTCGTTATTCACGATCTTTCGTGGAATGAGTTCTTTGCAAGCCTCGCTTGCGATCGTCTGCAGATTTTCTGCCGCCTCGTCTAATTCCCCCACGGAGCCGCACGCACCCGGCTTCCATCTCGCTACTCTTTCGCTGATTCTCTGCCAGTCGGCCCTATCGAAGTTATAAATCGCTCTACTGTCGCATTTATGCATATCGCTCGTTTTTACTCGGAAGGAGATGTAAGCGTGGTCGCTCAAGCTTTCCTCCGATTGCACAGTCCAATCACTCAGGTCGCACCCTCTGTACAACGTGACGTCTACCCATCCGTTGCCCATCGGGCCGACAAAAGTCGGTCCCGCGGACGGGTCGTTGGCCAGCAGCAGACCTTCCGCAGCGCAATCGTCAACAATTTGTGTCCCTCTGGCGTCGTCTTCACCAGCTCCCCATGTTCTATTTTTGGCGTTTAGATCGCCTGCCACTACCAGCCGAACCGACTTCGCCCTGCGAACCGCGGCAACGGCTGTTCGCCATCTGCTCGGTTTTGCCGAGCTCGTCGGCTCGTCATAGACGTTCACCCAGGCGATCTCGCCCTCGCTGTCCCACGTGTTAACCCATGTAACATTGCTGTCCGAAAGGCTTTCGTCCAATTTCGACTTGATGTCGGCTTTTACCCAAGTTATGGATTTGCTTGCGGCACTTGCTCTGTGCCACCGCCATCCGTTCCAGCTAGTTGTTTTCGGATACGGCTCCTGTATCATGACTATTTGCACTCTATTTTCCTCCACCCAGATTCTCATCGCCGCCTCGGCCTCTCTTCCTTTGCCAGCATTCCACTGTAAAACATTCAAGTTAGCCATCGCTATAAGTGTTATAGCGTCTGGCCTCGTTTGCGGCTTTGCGCACGAATGGGCACGCCATGCTTCTGGCCGTGTGCTGCGTATCAGGCTTCTTGGCCTTCGCGCAGTTCGGGCATCTAACTGCAGCATTTTCACAAACTCTGCTTTCGTGAGTTCCACCGCATTTCACGCACAACGGGTTGTTTTCGCATTTATGTGCCTTATGGCCGAATTGACAACATTTGTAGCAAATCGGTATATCCAAATACTCTTCCACTCTGCATGAGATCAGACCCAAGCAAACTCTGTTAGCTCTGATTAGAGCTTTAAAGACGGCTGGGTGCAGCTGTAGCACTACATTTTCCCTGTCGCTTCTGCGAGCAGGTCTTCTGACAACTACGCGCTCAACAATCTTGTCCAGCTTGTAGTTTTTGACGGTTTCGGCTACCGCGGTGTCCTCCGCGAGCTCGGCCGTCAGCTGCTCATCATCAAACCCTGATTCGCAGTTGAGAATTCGGAGTAGCGGCCAATCAGAGCCAACAACCCTTTTCTGCAACATGCTTTCATCGCAAGCCCTCAACACAGCGTCGCGCTGCGTAGCGTCCCTACATGTCATAGCCACCTCGCCATTCTTCGTCATTCTAATGTTTGCCAGACCCCTTATGTTGCGCTTTTTAAGAATGTCGCGCACCTCTTTCATTTGAGCCTGTTCCTGATTGCTAGTTTTTCCGACGATAACTTCCAGCTTTTGAAGTTTTTTGGGCGGTGTTTGCCATACTGGTTTCTTCGGCCTTAACGTCGCTTGGTTTGTTTGAGTTTTTGCCACCTTAGCGTACGATCTAGCTTCGCGTTCCGTTTCGGTCTCGGTGCCCGAGAGCTCGGTAGCCGCGACGCTTTTTTTGTCTGGCCGCCTCTGATTGGTCGGTCCCGATCGCCCGCCACTGTCCAATACCGTCGCAGCGGTAGTGGAGGCTCCGCCCCTCGCCTTTGCATTTGCCGTGCTACGCTCCGGTCGCTGCATATTACCCCCCTTTATAGCAGACCACATTCTGTCCAGCTCCGCCCTCACACATTCAGATTTCCTTAGTCGGTCTTCCATGTCATTTAGCCTATCATTTAGGATACGTCTTTCGGCCTGTTCGACCTGATATTTTGTCAGCAACGAGCCGTGTTCTCGCTGCACGGCCGCCAGATTGAGCTGGATGCACGCTATTCCCGCGGAGCATTGCGCTAGGTCCTCCGTGCGGAAGGCTAGCTTACCGCCCCTCCATCTACTAGTGGCAGCGGAGATGATTCCGATCTGCTCCTCTATTTTCTGAACATGCTCGTCCACAACGTTTTTGACCTGTGCAGTTTTACGTTTGCCCACTTCCTTTTTGCCGTCATTGACAGGCTTTTTGGCACTGCCCAATATTTCTTGCTGCAATTTGCTCAGCAGGTTCATCTTTACATTACGATCCCTGGTGGGCTCGTTGCAAGTTGAGTCCGACTCTGTCGGTGTCTCTTTCGGCACGCCCAGTTCACTTTGCGCATCCCAGTTCGCCATGGGCGAGAGAAAGTCCTCGCTCTGCGATTCTGACAAGCTTCTCTCCGCTATTTTTTGCCTTTCCGCTTCCTCGAGCGACTTGTTCAGTATCGACCTGACTTCGGTCATACAACTGGCAAGCTGCTCTCCCACTTTCGCTTCGACCACCGTCAAAATTTCTTGAGCCTGTTTGGTCGGCGTTTTGTTCAGCACCCGTTTAAGTTTCTGAAACTCTGTTAGCTCCGTGAGCTCCAGCACCGTGTCGTCCAAACTGTTCACAGCAGTTTGCCTTTTCCTTTTACAGACTCCGGTCGTGTTCGAGTCTTGGTCACCACTCTCATAAACTACAGGAAAGATGCCGCCCCCATATTCCGTGCGGCAGCCGCTCGCTTGCGCGAGCGGACGGGATTCCCCGGAGCATCCGGGACCCGCCTGGGGATTATCTATCTGTTTGCTTTCCATTTCATGAGATTTAGCCATTTTGGAGAGACTGGCCACTCTTTTGTAGAAAAGGGGAATTTTGGGAGGGATATGCGGGTTTTATTGCGGACGTCGGCAGCGTGAGCCCGTCGCAGAGTGGACGAGTGAAGAAAGCTGCCGGCTAGCTACCGGGTGCCTCGGGTTCGCCAGGCCCGTGACCACAATAGTGACCCCCTGCGGTCGCGTTTGCCTTCGGGACTGCCTCCCTAGTCGGACTGCCCCACTGGGCTTGGAGCTCCGACTCCCCGTGCATCTTTTGGTGTTTCTGAAGACCGCAAGCAGTCGAACAGAAACCTTCCCCCGGGAACCACGTGGAGGTAGATGCAGTCTTGGATTGCGGTCTACTTCAGTTGTGGGCCAACCCGCATGCTCATCGACTCTCTACTCCCGAAAAGCGAGACATAAAAAAGGCGGACGATGACTCCGCACCTAAGCAGAGCCGCCGTCCGCCCCCATGACCGCTCTCCAGTTTCGAAAATCGAGTCATAAAAAAGGCGGACGACAACTCCGCCACATGCAGAGCTGGCATCCGCCA
>NW_028098552.1:32500-47500 GCF_016097725.1 Ips typographus
AAACGGTTTCACGTACTCTTGAACTCTCTCTTCAAAGTGCTTTTCAACTTTCCCTCACGGTACTTGTTCGCTATCGGTCTCGTGGTCATATTTAGCCTTAGATGGAGTTTACCACCCACTTAGGGCTGCACTCTCAAGCAACCCGACTCTAAGGAGAGATCCTCTCGCTATCGGCAACGGTCGCTACGGGACTGGCACCCTCTATGGGCTATGGCCCCGTTCAAGAAGGACTTGGACGCGCCGCGCGATCTCGAGATAATGGACCCTCCCGAACACCACATTTCCCGGCGCCCGATGTCGGCCGCGGGATTCGGTGCTGGGCTCTTCCCTGTTCGCTCGCAGCTACTGAGGGAATCCTAGTTAGTTTCTTTTCCTCCGCTTAATAATATGCTTAAATTCAGCGGGTAGTCTCACCTGCTCTGAGGTCGAAAAAATAATATAATGTATTTTGGTGCGCCAAAATCGTTCGTACGCGTTTCGATCGCCAACGGACAAACTATCGCGTTCACACAAGACCGGACGAGCTTTTACAATCGAAGGCGACGCACTCCGATACCGCGTTTAAATCGTAGCATCGATCCGACGTCTTCTTCAACTCTTCATAGAGATGATATCGGACACGACGATCGTTCCTACGTACGCGCTTCGGCAAAGCGTGCTAAGCCATTCCGCTCGTTCGTCATATAGTGTGTTGGATGTGTCGTCGGCGACGCGTACAAACGCGCGCTTTACGTTCGAAGCGATCGCTCGTCGGTTTAGCTAACGGAGGTCGTTTATTTCATCGTCCATCGCCGAAATCTACCGAGCGAGCTTTAAGATCGTCGAACCGCTATCGCGTTTTCGAACGTCGCACCTTATCGAACGCATCGCCTCATTATCGAGGCGTAGCGTCTCTTCGATTACGTGCGTCATACGTTCAACTCGCTCTGCGTGCGTTCGTCGTTTGTTGCGACGATCGAGCACCGAGCAGTCTTTAAAATAGACACGACCCTCAGCCAGGAGTGGTCCGGGAACAGAATCCGAGGACCGCAATGTGCGTTCGAATTGTCGATGTTCATGTGTCCTGCAGTTCACAAGTTGACGCGCAATTAGCTGCGTTCTTCATCGACCCACGAGCCAAGTGATCCACCGTTTAGGGTAATCTTTTAGAAAACGTTCGTTTTATAGCGACGAGTCGTCGTCGAGCGACGTGTATCGAAGCAAACGATTTACGGGTGACCATTGTTGGCAAAAAACGGACGCCTTTCGATACAGTTTCGTATACCGATTAAGCGCTCTTTCGTCGGACGTTTCTATCGCATATTAACGCCTGCCATATTATTCAAAAGGTAGGTGTTATTTTATTTATGCGTACGTCGCAAGAGCGCTACTTATCGGTAATAAAACACCGAAAGGCGCCCGCTTCGACGGAGAGACCGAACAGCGGTCCTTTAATCGTGCGCCGAAGCGTATCGACGGACGCGATCGTCTCGGGAGAGATTTTCTCTGCGTGCGGGCGTAAATCTTTAAACGTGCATACGCGCAGGAACTTTGATCGATCCGCACGGCCGCAGTACCCACACATACATAATCTCTCGTTTAGACCGAGTACGTTCGCGTTTTCAGAATTCCGTTAACGCTTGACGACGCTCTAGACCTCTCTTCTTCAAAGTCTCTCGTCGAAATGTTTAGACGTGTCGTTTCTTCACTCTATACGTTTGTCGTACACGTACGATACGTCGCGTACGTCATCGTCATTGTCGTCTTCTGTCTGTCTGTCTGTCACATTGCACTTCTACCAGCGAGGAGATGTGGCCACACTCTCTCGTCACACGTATTTCACTAACGGTGTCGAGTTTAGAGTGGTCATCTCTCTCGCATACGTACGAAGCGACGGACGACGACACTTGCGACGATGCAACGACAATGATTATGATGACGATAAACGTCGACGAACGTCGAACGACAACACAGAGGAAGCTCGTTTCACGTTGCGACGCTCGCAATCCGATCAACGATGCCTACACGTTTCGATCGCGTATATACCGCTCCGCAAAACCACAAAACGTCAACCAGTTCGATTGGCAACCGCATTCCACAGCGACGATCTTATCGACTCGTTATCGGCACATCAAAATAACGTGCGATTCTACGAGTTTAATTGTCGTCGACCGGAAACCGGACCTTCGATACGGACGTTCTTACAACGGTCGGAGCACGCGTTCGCGTGTTTTGGTCGACACCACACAGAATAATGCGAGCCGAAGCAGCTTAGTTCAAAATTTCAGAAGAGTCTAAGTGAGAGAGCTAGAGAAAGAGAGAAAGATAAATCGTTTCAATGCGATCGCAACAATACTCTCCCCTCCTCACCCCGAAGACTCTTCAAACGTGTAATTTAATCACACTGTAATGATCCTTCCGCAGGTTCACCTACGGAAACCTTGTTACGACTTTTACTTCCTCTAAATGATCAAGTTTGGTCATCTTCCCAGACACATCGACGACGCCGAAACGCCATCGCGTATCGGTCCGAAGACCTCACTAAATCATTCAATCGGTAGTAGCGACGGGCGGTGTGTACAAAGGGCAGGGACGTAATCAACGCGAGCTTATGACTCGCGCTTACTGGGAATTCCTCGTTCATGGGGAACAATTGCAAGCCCCAATCCCTAGCACGAAGGAGGTTCAGCGGGTTACCCGGGCCACTCGGCCAGGGAGGACACGCTGATTCCTTCAGTGTAGCGCGCGTGCGGCCCAGAACATCTAAGGGCATCACAGACCTGTTATTGCTCAATCTCGTGCGGCTAGAAGCCGCCTGTCCCTCTAAGAAGAAATGTTTGTACGCCGACAGTAAAAACCGAGCACGACAACGAAGCGAACCCCGAAGCCGGCCGGCCTTTAGGATGTCAAAATACGCCTAGTTAGCAGGCTAGAGTCTCGTTCGTTATCGGAATTAACCAGACAAATCGCTCCACCAACTAAGAACGGCCATGCACCACCACCCACCGAATCAAGAAAGAGCTCTCAATCTGTCAATCCTTCCGGTGTCCGGGCCTGGTGAGGTTTCCCGTGTTGAGTCAAATTAAGCCGCAGGCTCCACTCCTGGTGGTGCCCTTCCGTCAATTCCTTTAAGTTTCAGCTTTGCAACCATACTTCCCCCGGAACCCAAAAGCTTTGGTTTCCCGGAAGCTGCCCGCCGAGTCATCGGAGGAACGTCGGCGGATCGCTAGCTGGCATCGTTTAAAGTTAGAACTAGGGCGGTATCTGATCGCCTTCGAACCTCTAACTTTCGTTCTTGATCAATGAAAGCGTTTTTGGCAAATGCTTTCGCTTCTGTCCGTCTTGCGACGATCCAAGAATTTCACCTCTAACGTCGCAATACGAATGCCCCCATCCGTTCCTATTAATCATTACCTCGGGGTTCCGAAAACCAACAAAATAGAACCGAGGTCCTATTCCATTATTCCATGCACACAGTATTCAGGCGAAGTTTTAGCCTGCTTTAAGCACTCTAATTTGTTCAAAGTAAACGTGCCGGCCCACCTCGACACTCAATGAAGAGCACCGCGGCAGGATTGAGTTGGGCCGCCCTCGCGAGCTAAGCCCACCGGCAGGACGTCTCGCGACTCGCCAGTTAACACCGCGGACGATGAACCAGCGGCGCGAGACACAAATTCGACTACGAGCTTTTTAACCGCAACAACTTTAATATACGCTATTGGAGCTGGAATTACCGCGGCTGCTGGCACCAGACTTGCCCTCCAATTGATCCTCGTTAAAGGGTTTAGAGTGTACTCATTCCGATTACGGGGCCTCGGATGAGTCCCGTATCGTTATTTTTCGTCACTACCTCCCCGTGCCGGGAGTGGGTAATTTGCGCGCCTGCTGCCTTCCTTGGATGTGGTAGCCGTTTCTCAGGCTCCCTCTCCGGAATCGAACCCTGATTCCCCGTTACCCGTTACAACCATGGTAGGCGCAGAACCTACCATCGACAGTTGATAAGGCAGACATTTGAAAGATGCGTCGCCGGTGCTAGGACCGTGCGATCAGCGTAAAGTTATTCAGAGTCACCAAGTTGTACGATGACGAGCGAACCCGCCACCGATTGGTTTTGATCTAATAAAAGCACTCCTTCCGTCTCCGGTCGGAGCTCTGTTTGCATGTATTAGCTCTAGAATTACCACAGTTATCCAAGTAAGTGTGGGTACGATCTAAGGAACCATAACTGATTTAATGAGCCTTTCGCGGTTTCACCTTAATTTGGCTTGTACTGAGACATGCATGGCTTAATCTTTGAGACAAGCATATGACTACTGGCAGGATCAACCAGGGAGCTGTTCTTATCCATCGAAACGTTGCGCTAGAGCGAGCGAGCGATCGATCGTGCCGTCTCGTGCCGAGTCGTCGAGTCTGTGTTGTACCAGTCATATCGTATAAAGGATCGTCACAACAAGCTTATTCTTCTCTGTCAACCAACGACCTGCACGGGTGGTTTAAGACTAGATAGAAAAGAGATAGACGATCGACCATATAGACGATGGCGACAACGACGACGACTACGACAACAATAACAACAATGACGTCGCTCTGCTATTACTCGTGACATACGTTCGACGAACAGCGTCCCACTACTACGACAAATCATGACACGACAAAATTAAAGCGAGTTTTTAGAAAATAGTTTCTTACTCGCCTTTACACTTTGTCGTTAACGCCATATTATTATCGTAGTAGAGAAGACGTCGACAAAAAAGGAACGAAGCGTTCCTGGCGTGATTTGTGCGTCAAGAAGCGGATATGAACCGTTCGAGATGCCACGCTCGGTAAACATACGTCGCCTTTAAGTCGAAACTCTTTTGTAGTCGTATATATATTGGCGTCGTCTCGATACTAGCAATTTTAAGAGAAGGCGACAGACACGACGCATTATCATTATCGACATGTGTAACGTCGACGACAACTACTTAGAATACGACGACGTTTGTTCGATGCCTCGATTTTTATGTAATCGGTGGGTCATCGTCATCATCGCTACTTTCTAAGATCATCGTTATCGTCGTTTTATCGTTTGTCAACTACTTCTGCATCTTTGTGTGTCTGTGTATGCGCTTCAACACTGCCAGAAATTATCGGTCGACACATCGAACATACGACTAGAGTTTTCGTCTTTTTTCGGTGATTATATACAATAATTCGTCGTTACGACTCCGTCAACAAACGCGTTTTTATTTACCGAATATGCAGCCCAGCCCTTTCGCTTCCGTATGTACGATACGCAGAAAGAGACGCTGCTTTCGGATACGCGTATTAACGTAAAACGTCGCTCGACATCTGACCTCACGACATTCTCTCGACCCTTCGCTAGATTGAAAGCGACACGGGAATCTCGAAAGATCGTTACGTCTATATTAAAAATATTCTCGCTCGGAACGTAGAGAGTTATCGCAAATGTTAAAGCACTCTTCCGGATTCTAAAAAAGAAAACGGCATTCGTGCTATGGTTTAATCGCATTTGGACCGTAACGCATACCACGCTCACCGAGTCCGCGATCTCGCTGTAGGAACTGTTCCGAAAATTCAGCGCGTCGGCTATCTCCCCAAAAAGCGAGAAGAAATACGTCCGCCGCATCGAAAAGAAACGGAACTCGGAAGGGGCTCGAGTAGTCTATATCGTCGACCAGTCACACGAAGAATCCGACGAACGAAACTTTTAATTCACATAATTAACAATCGCTATCGGAAATCAACGGACTTAGAGGACCCACTCGCTTCCAGGCGGGAGACCAGTCGCAGACCGGAAACTCCACGTTAAAGCGACCGGAGTTTATATCGCGACTCCGGCCGGAAGTCAGGCGCCTAACCCTTTCGATTGCACGTCCGGCCGTCTGGCTCGATCCGAACTATACCGTCGATGGGTAGTCTCGCTTCGGTCGATCGTCACATTTTTCGATCGATTTTCGGGTTATATGTTACTTAATCGATAAGGGGGCGTAAAAATAAAGGGTTGTAAAAACGATTATTAACGGAACGTAAAAAGGTAAGGGCACGTATATTGTTATCACGTCCAATCTCCAAAAAAGCAGATAAGGATAGGATCGTAAAAAGGTAAGGGGACGTATATTGTTATCACGTCCAATCTCCAAAAAAGCAGATAAGTAACGTATCGTAAAAAGGTAAGGGCACGTATATTGTTATCACATCCAATCTCCAAAAAAGCAGATAAGTAACGTATCGTAAAAAGGTAAGGGCACGTATATTGTTATCACGTCCAATCTCCAAAAAAGCAGATAAGGATAGGATCGTAAAAAGGTAAGGGGACGTATATTGTTATCACGTCCAATCTCCAAAAAAGCAGATAAGTAACGTATCGTAAAAAGGTAAGGGCACGTATATTGTGATCACGTCCAATCTCCAAAAAAGCAGATAAGTAACGTATCGTAAAAAGGTAAGGGCACGTATATTGTTATCACGTCCAATCTCCAAAAAAGCAGATAAGGATAGGATCGTAAAAAGGTAAGGGCACGTATATTGTTATCACGTCCAATCTCCAAAAAAGCAGATAAGTAACGTATCGTAAAAAGGTAAGGGCACGTATATTGTTATCACGTCCAATCTCCAAAAAAGCAGATAAGTAACGTATCGTAAAAAGGTAAGGGCACGTATATTGTTATCACGTCCAATCTCCAAAAAAGCAGATAAGGATAGGATCGTAAAAAGGTAAGGGCACGTATATTGTTATCACGTCCAATCTCCAAAAAAGCAGATAAGTAACGTATCGTAAAAAGGTAAGGGCACGTATATTGTTATCACGTCCAATCTCCAAAAAAGCAGATAAGTAACGTATCGTAAAAAGGTAAGGGCACGTATATTGTTATCACGTCCAATCTCCAAAAAAGCAGATAAGGATAGGATCGTAAAAAGGTAAAGGGCACGTATATTTTTATCACGTCCAATTACCACATAAACAGATAAGAAACGGATCGTAAAAAGGTGTGATACCGCGTCTCCGGCCGATAAAAAAACGAAGGGTTACGGAACGGAGAAGTGCACACGGAAGTGATACCGCGTCTCCGGCCGGTAATCAGTCGCCAAACTTTTTTAACTTTTACTAAAGGCAAGAACTCGTAATGTAATACATTACGTATATCGTTGATGTAACATTCGATTATTGTTGAACAATGTCAATTGTGATGGTAAACGGCGGGACTAGCTATGATTCTCTTAATAGCATCACACGATAATAAAGCAAAACATGTAATTGTAACTAACATTGATTAAGCCTTTAATAAATTTTAAATCTAACGTATTAATCTTTCGCTTTTTCAAACTTGTGGTTCTGAAAAGAACCTTTTGTTATATTAGTCGTAGACTCCAGTAGCCGATATGTACCTGATAACATAGTATGTACGACGAGATCTGCGACACGTATCGGACGTAGCAGTTGCATTCTTGCAGCCGAAAACCAACCACGGCGTCAACCACGACAAATTACTTCTTCTTTTTGGGTGAAGTCGTTTTTTTTCGCCTTGGCAGCGGCAGTAGACTTTGCGGTTTTTGGTTTGGGAGCTTTCGGTTTTTTGGTCGGTCCAGCTTTGTTTGATTTCTTCGCCTTGGAAGGAGATTTCTTCGGCGTAGTAGCGGTCACGGTAACGGTTGCAACTTGGGCGGCAGTTTTCTTAGCCGCTGCTTTCTTTTCGGACGGAGCGGCACGACTTTTCGTCGTAGTAGTCGAAACTGCTACGGCGGCGGTTTTCTTTTCAGCTCCAGCGGCGGCGGCGGCAGCAGCAGCAGATTTTTTCGTCCTAACAACCGTTTTTGATTTCACTTTTTCACTGATCGGTTTCGAAGGCGATTTTTTACTAGCCGCCTTTTTCGTAACTTTTTTCTTTTCTGCGCTAGCAGGTTGTTTTGCCGATCCCGAACCGACAGCGGACAATTTAAACGATCCCGACGCTCCCTTACCTTTCGTTTGCACTAGCGCACCGTTCGCTACGGCCGCTTTCAGATATTTTTTGATAAATGGGGCTACTTTTTCCGCGTCCACTTTATAGTTGGCAGCTATGTATTTCTTGATGGCCTGCAGTGATGATCCACCACGCTCTTTCAATCCCTTGATAGCGTTCGTTACCATTTCTGAAGTCGGAGGATGGCTCGGCTTCGAACGGGGATTTTTCGTTTTTTTTTTCTTTTTTCGACGGCGAACTAGCCGGCGGAGTGGATGCTACAGGCGCTGCGTCGTTATCGGCCATGATACGAACGAATAAAAAAACACTCGATATAGAAAAAACACAAAACAAACACAGACCGACGATCGTACGTGCTAAAGCCAATGGTTTACTGCGAAATGAGAGAGAAAAATGTTTGCGTCGACTTTTGTTTAGGGGTCGTGCGGAGTACGGAACGGTGCGCCTCCGTCAGCCGACACGGTTCGACGTCGTTTATGCCGCCTGTATGTTACTCAAGTTGGTTTCTAGTCGATTATTTTAATATAGAAAAACGCATTTTTCACTTAATCGTCGTTCGAAAACTTTTCCAAAACTATAAGCTACAAGATAGGCGGGCTCTGTACTATGTCCGATTACGATATTAATGTAAAATATCGCTTGGAAAGTGACCAGTCTCGCTATTCCTAAACACTTTCGTACTTTACTTGAACAAAAATATAATAAAATAAACGTTTATTGACGTTTTTTAGCCATTAATAAGTGCAATCGTTCATATTCTCACGTGCAAAACGAACGCAAACGTAGTAGTATACGCCTTAATTGAAAAAAAAATGTTTAACCGGTCGCATGTCGCCACAGAATTTGCACCGTCAAAACTAACTCGAGTTTCGGTTCAACATTGTCTTTTTCGTTATGATTTTTCTTCTATACCTACGCAACGCAATAAACGTATAGAAACGATATATTATATTTATCCGTTTCGGTCGGGCAGAAAATTTACAAATGTACGCGCCTTTCTTTTGCCATTTAATATCGTAATATGCTATTATTAAGTAACCAATTGATTTTGTTCGTTTTCTAACACAAAACGCAAAAGAAAAAAAAAACCTTTCCAACAAAGTAGGTAGGTATGTGTACACTCATTGAACGTTTGCCAACTAAAAACACGAAGGAAAAACAAAAACAATCACACAACATAAGGGGTCAGGAGGTGGTAGGTATGTACCTTAAGTAACCGATTTTGTTCGTTTTCTAACACAAAATGCAAAAGAAAAAAAAAACCTTTCCAACAAAGTAGGTAGGTATGTGTATACTCATTGATCGTTTGCCAACTAAAAACAGGAAGGAAAAACAAAAACAATCAATCACACAACATAAGGGGTCAGGAGGTGGTAGGTATGTACCTTAAGTAACCGATTTTGTTCGTTTTCTTACACAAAACTTGAACAAAACCATAAGCAACCCCACACAACAAAGGTATGTACCTCAAGTAAAACGATGTTTCTTTTTTTTTAAGGTTTGTGGTTCTTAAAAGAACCGATTTTTTTTTTTTGCAATCATCACGGCAGAGACGTCATTATCATGCATGGGCATTAATTAATTATCAAAAATAACAGTTTATTTAACCTCCAAAACCGTACAGAGTACGTCCCTGTCGTTTTAAAGCGTAAACGACGTCCATAGCGGTGACAGTTTTCCTTTTGGCGTGTTCAGTGTAGGTGACCGCATCTCTGATCACGTTTTCCAAGAAAACTTTTAGCACACCACGAGTTTCCTCGTAAATCAAACCTGATATACGTTTTACTCCACCACGTCGAGCCAATCGTCTAATAGCTGGCTTCGTAATACCTTGGATGTTATCACGAAGAACTTTACGATGACGTTTTGCGCCACCTTTACCCAATCCTTTTCCTCCTTTACCACGTCCAGTCATTTTGTAAAGCTTTTAATAATACTCTTACACACACAAAAACACAAAAAACACCAATGGACACGACAACGACGAGCACGTTACTGCAACAAGGTACGCCGAGAACTGATCGAGAACTCCGACGTCGACCCGGTTTTGTTTCCTTCGCTAAGCTCCGCCCCCTTTGTACTGTTTCGACCAATCGGCGCCAGAGCCGACCCAACAAAACCGGAGCTCGATATCTCGACGCGTCAGACAGTGCCTAATCGCGTTCGAGTGCGTATCGTTAGTGATTTATCTAAAATAACAATAAAATGGCCCGTACAAAGCAGACCGCGCGTAAATCTACTGGAGGAAAGGCTCCAAGGAAACAACTGGCCACTAAGGCGGCCCGAAAAAGTGCTCCCGCTACGGGTGGCGTGAAAAAACCTCATCGTTACAGGCCCGGAACCGTAGCTCTGCGTGAAATTCGTCGCTACCAGAAGAGTACCGAATTGTTAATCAGGAAATTACCATTTCAACGTCTAGTCAGAGAAATCGCCCAGGATTTCAAGACCGACTTGCGATTCCAAAGTTCCGCCGTAATGGCACTGCAAGAAGCGAGCGAAGCTTATCTCGTCGGTTTATTCGAAGACACTAACCTTTGCGCCATTCACGCCAAAAGGGTGACCATCATGCCGAAGGACATCCAATTGGCACGACGCATCAGAGGTGAACGAGCTTAAATTTGAACGAGACACCTTCCAAAACCCGTAACGACGATTTATTGACGTGAACAAACGACAACAAAAAAAAAAACGGTTCTTTTAAGAACCACAACATACTTGACGTGATTGAAAGTCGTTTTTACAATCTTATTTCTACCAATTTATTTTATTATAACACTTTTTGTTGTGGTACAGTGTGTATAGGTATATAGGTATACTAATTAAGTACAAGTAGGATCACAGTGGTGTGTATTGTATCAAAGCTGAGAGATAATACATACTCAGATAGATAGGCTATCCCATCCTTATCAGCTCTTTTGGAGATTGGACATGATAACAATATACGTGCCCTTACCTTTTTACGATCCGTTTCTTATTTGCTTTTTTGAAGATTGGACGTGATAACAATATACGTGCCCCTACCTTTTTACGATCCGTTACTTATCTGCTTTTTTGGTAATTGGACGTGATAACAATATACGTGCCCTTACCTTTTTACGATACGTTACTTATCTGCTCTTTTGGAGATAGGACGTGATAACAATATACGTGCCCTTACCTTTTTTTACGATCCGTTACTTATCGTGACGTGATTGAAAGTCGTTTTTACAATTTTATTTCTACCAATTTATTTTATTATAACACTTTTTGTTGTGGTACAGTGTGTATAGGTATATAGGTATACTAATTAAGTACAAGTAGTATCACAGTGGTGTGTATTGTATCAAAGCTGAGAGATAATACATACTCAGATAGGTTAGTTAGTTAAGTAGGTAGGTAAAACACCACGTGCAAATATCAGTAGAAATTGCACACGGGGCGGGTTTTATTTAGATACTGATATCTATTTCTCAGTCGGTGAAATAAATCGATTTATGATCATTCCGACAAAGTTCGAAAAACGTGACTTATAAACGTGAAAATATCAGTATTTTACGCCGATAAGCACGTTTTGATCGATATTTCTTGTCTAGATCAGAAAAGACCGAAAAGCACGTTTTGACCGATATTTGTTATCTAGATCGAAAAACACCGATAAGCACGTTTTGACCGATATTTCTTATCTAACAGAATACGTCGTATATAAACGAAATTCTTTTTTTTTAATTCAACATTTTTGTGGCTCTGAGAAGAGCCGATTTTGTTGTTGGTTTTTTTTTTTTAATACAGGATAGTGTACTTACGGTCGAAAAACTATTTACTTGGAGCTAGTGTATTTCGTGACGGCTTTTGTTCCTTCACTGACTGCGTGTTTGGCTAACTCACCGGGCAATAACAGCCTGACGGCAGTCTGAATTTCTCTGCTCGTGATGGTCGATCTTTTGTTGTAGTGGGCCAATCGAGAAGCTTCAGCAGCAATCCGTTCGAAAATATCGTTGACGAACGAGTTCATAATGGACATGGCTTTACTCGAAATTCCAGTGTCGGGATGTACTTGTTTCAATACCTTGTAAATGTAGATAGCGTAGCTTTCCTTCCTCCTGCGCTTTTTCTTTTTGTCGCTTTTCGAAATGTTTTTCTGGGCCTTGCCGGCCTTCTTTGCTGCTTTACCGCTAGTTTTCGGTGGCATGGTTCTTTTTACTAGTGACGAATCACAAACAGACAAACAAAACTCACAAAAATTGACAAAACAACACACGACACGACAAGACGCTCGAATACAGACTGAACGTGAACGGATCTGGCGGCCGCCTTTTAACTGACGAGCGAGTCTGTTTACAAGCTCCGCCCACTCGGTTTTGTCGAACGGAGCGACGTGATTGGTCCGCCGCTTAGTATAAATATAGGCCAGTCGGGGACGACGGTATCAGTCTCGTACGTGCACTAGAAGGCAACGTTTACGTTTTTTTTGTGTCAAATCGAAAAAAAAAAAACCAGTTTTTAACCATGTCCGGACGCGGTAAAGGTGGTAAAGTAAAGGGAAAGGCAAAATCGCGTTCAAGTCGTGCGGGACTTCAGTTTCCGGTGGGACGTATTCATCGTTTGCTACGTAAGGGAAACTACGCCGAAAGAGTCGGAGCGGGAGCACCGGTGTATTTAGCGGCCGTCATGGAATATTTAGCCGCCGAAGTTCTCGAGTTGGCTGGAAACGCAGCAAGAGACAACAAAAAAACCAGAATAATTCCCCGACATTTGCAATTGGCGATCCGTAATGACGAAGAGTTGAACAAACTGTTATCGGGTGTGACAATAGCTCAGGGTGGTGTTCTTCCAAACATCCAAGCCGTTTTGTTGCCCAAGAAAACTGACAGCAAGACCAAGTAAGGTAATAACGGTTAGTTATTCAGTTATGTGAAAGAAATAAATAAACAACGGTCCTTTTAAGGACCACAACTTGTTTAGAAATTTGGAAATTCGTTTATTTGCTTATTTATCACACACAGACAACGTTATATTTTGGTACTTTTGAAAATGTCACGTGACATTGAAAAATACATATATATAAGCTACCAGAGTCGGACTTCGATAGTTTTACGGTGAAATCAGGTCAAGGTCATAACTGTTCGATGAGGAAAGATAGAAGTTGTCATTAGCAATAATAATCCGGCGCTTTCGCCATTTTTTTGCAAATGCTAGTGGATATTTCACCCGTCAATAGGGAACAAGAGTTGGACTTCGACGGTCGATATTTCGATTGTTTTACGGTGAAATCAGGTCAAGGTCATAACTGTTCGATGAGGAAAGATAGAAGTTGTCATTAGCAATGATAATCGGGCGCTTTCGCCATTTTTTCGAAATATTCGTAGTTTTACAGTGTAATTAGTTCAAGGTCAAAACTTTTCGATGCGCAACAGTAGAATTTGTCATTAGCAATAATAATCCGGCGCTTTCGCCATTTTTTTGCAAATGCTAGTGGATATTTCACCCGTCAATAGGGAACAAGAGTTGGACTTCGACGGTCGATATTTCGATCGTTTTACGGTGAAATCAGGTCAAGGTCACAAATGTTCGATGAGGAAAGATAGAAGTTGTCATTAGCAATGATAATCCGGCGCTTTCGCCATTTTTTCGAAATATTCGTAGTTTTACAGTGTAATCAGATCGTTCAAGGTCACAAATTTTCGTGATGGTAAGGTAGAATTATTGGTCATTAGCAACGATTATTTGGCGCCTTCGCCATTTTGTCAAGAATACCATGTATTTCGACTTTGAAAACGAGTGGTAAAAAAGGCGAACGATGAGAGAGAGACGTATTTTCTTTCTCAGCGTTCGCCATTTTGTCAAGAATACCATGTATTTCGACTTTGAAAACGAGTGGTAAAAAAGGCGAACGACGGAAAAGACACAATCGGGTCTTTATCCGCGTTCGCCATTTTGTCAACAATTTGCCATTATGGGGTCCAAAAAGTCCTAGAAAAAAAAGTCTAGAAAAAAAAGTCTAGAAAAAAAAGTCTAGAAAAAAAAGTCTAGAAAAAAAAGTCTAGAAAAAAAAGTCTAGAAAAAAAAGAGTATTTTAGCACGATTTTTCAGAGCGATTACCCTACCTCTCCTACTCCTTATTCTCATTTCTCACGCTTTCCTTCATACTCCCTCTTCACCTTTCTTCCTTTCACCTTTCTTCTTCCTACACTCCCTCTCTATTACTACTCTACTCTCACCTTACTCCATCCTATACTCACGCCAATACACTCCTACACCCTCTTCTACTTTCATCTACATTCCCCTATGCCCTCGCCAGTTTTCACAAGTACCACTCTGCCTAAAGTACATGTTACCGCTACTGACCGTGGGTACATATGTATACTACTAGTATGCACTCTTCAGTACTAGTATCTCGCACTAGCGCTTCTATTTAAATACATCCACCCGTACTTTATCCAATTTACATACTTGTGTGTATATAACATAATTCTACTCCCATCATCTAAGTAGTAGTGACACACACACACACACGTAGTGGACGAGACAAAATAGTAACGAACTGTTTTATGCATGCCTGCCTGCCTGCCTGGCCTAGTCAAATATTATAACAAACACAAGCCGATGATAGTGCCCCCGCTATCCAAAGCTATGATTTGCTCCTCTAACCATATTGCACGCTCGTAAAAACGTCAATCAATGCTGCCGATACGATACACCTGGAGATTGGTCCAAACTCAACACACTTTGCCACACACATCATATTATCTGTACTACTTACTAGTAGTCTGTCTGTCTGTCTGTCTGGTCTGTGTATTACCTCACAAATAGTATCCATCTGTTTCGCTTCGTAGTCATAGAAAACTTGTTTTTTTGCTATAGCGGATTAGGAATGCTGTTTACGCACTAAACCAGCCTAACCTAACCTAACCTAACCTAACCTAAACTAACCTAACCTAACTTAACCTAACCTAACCTAACCTAACCTAACCTAACCTAACCTAACCTAAACTACCCTAACCTAACTTAACCTAACCTAACCTAAACTAACCTAACCTAACTTAACCTAACCTAACCTAACCTAACCTAACCTAACCTA
>NW_028098552.1:52500-55000 GCF_016097725.1 Ips typographus
TCACTGAGCTGGTCCAACATGTCCTTTATAGCACTTGCCCTTGCTTCCTTAATAAGCTTTTTATAGCCTGCCCTTTCGTGTTTCCACGATTCGACCAGCGCTGCTCGGTCGTCGCGCCCCTTGCACAGCTGTGCTCTCTTCCTCGCCTTTCGGCTGTTTGTTCTAGCCTCAGCAAGAGCTCCGTTCCACCAAACTAGCTCAACTCCATCCCTTTTTTTTGTGGGTATGTACTTTTTGCACGCTTCGGAGAGCAAGGTCTGAATGCGCTCACTGGCCAACTCAATATCCTCAACGCTATTCGACTTATTGTACGGCAAGTCTGTCACTGCCGTTTTAATTTGTTGCCACTTGGCTCTCGACAGATCCCTGACCACTCGAATGTACTTAGCTGGTGTAGCGCCCTTTTGGATGTCAAATCTTATGAATGCATGATCGCTTAAGCTTTCCTCTTTTAACACCGTCCACGCCACAACCTGCACGCTCTTATACAGGGTTACATCGACATAGCTTTCACCCATGGGACCCACAAAGGTCGGTCCCTGGGTTGCATCGTTAGCCAGCAGCAGCCCCAGTGCCGCGCAATCGTCTAGAATGCTTTCGCCCCTGGCGTCAGTTTCTGTCGAGCCCCACACCACGCTTTTGGCGTTCATGTCACCTGCCACCACGACCTTCGCCACATTGATCTGATCGACCACCTGCGCGATCTTTTTCCACCGGGCAGCCGCGGCCGGGACTCCCGGCTCGTCATATATGTTCACTATCGCTACCTCCCCTTCACTTGTTGGCACAATGATCACGCATATATTCGCGTCGGTGCATGGCTCGTATGTTCTAGTGCCCATGTGTCTTTTCGCCCATGTCGCAGTCTTTGCCGACGATCCGGCTCCGTGCCAGACATACCCGTTCCATCCCATCATTTTCTTGCATGGCTCCTGTATCACTACAATGTCAATGTCCTGCTCTTCAGCCCATACCTGCATGGCATATGTCGCCTCCCTACCTCTACCAGCATTCCACTGTAGAATTTTCAAATTATTCGCCATTGTAGTTGTTATACGATCTAGCCGTGTTTCTTGCCTTTGCAAAATAGGGGCACGCCAGGCTTCTGGCCGTGTGGTCGGTTTTTGCTTTACCGGCTTCCGTGCAAGCCGGGCATTTCACTTCGCGGCTCTGGCAGTCTTTAGCTTCGTGTCTACCAGCACACCTGAAGCATCTCGCGTCTTCCTTGCAGCGCGCGGCCTTATGGCCCATTCTGCTGCATTTATAACATATTGGCACGTCGAGGTATTCCTCCGTCCGTACCGACAGCAACCCTACAGTGGCCCTCCCTGTTCTTATAAGGTGCTTAAAGACCTTCGGGTTTAATTGCAGAACCACGTTATCTTTCTGACCGTTTCTCTGCGGCCTTCTTATTACTACCCTTTGGATAGCTTCGTCCGAGCCTGATCCTTCGCACAGTTTCGCGGTCCTGGCGGTTTCTGTCAGGTCGCTTACTATCTCGTTGTCCGGAATGTCGCTTTCAACCCCGATAAGACGCAGCATGGGCCAGTCGTCGCCGGCTGCCCACCATCGCCATTTAGCACTCTCGCACACCTTCCTGACTGTTTCCAGCTGTTCCGCAGACCTACAGACCACCAAGACTCGCTTGCTGCGCGTCTCTCTGATGCTCAAAAGCCCCCGTATGTTTTCCTGCCTAAGGGCTTCTCTGATTATGGCCTGATTGTTTTCCGCACCCGATTCGATGGTTATTTCAAACCTACTCTTATCGGCTGGCGGTGTCTCCCACGCTTTCTGCGCGGCTTTCCTGGGCTTTATTAGGTCTTGCCGTTTTGCTGAACCCTGCGGTGCCTTATTTATCGGCGTGGCTTTTACTTTTGCCGCATATGACCCCGAACTGCGTCCCCCCTCTATTTGCGGGTCCCCGTCATCACTCTCGATCGCGTGAGTCATGGCGGGAACTGCCCTACTCGTCTGCGATATTTCATTTATCGCCCCCCACATCCTGCGCATCTGCGCTTCCATATTGTCACGCTCATCCAGCCTAGTTTCAATTTGTTGCAGTCTCAGCTGCAAATTTTTATTGACCGCGAGCTGATGTCGGTATTTAGCGTCAGTTTCGTGACACCTATCCACCAGCAGCAACACATCGCGCTGAATGGAGCTTGTTTCATTTGCCACTCTTGCCATATCTGCCAAAGTAAACGACAGTTTATTACTTTTGTAATTGCTCGTGGCGCCTGTAATGGCTCTAACGCTTCTGTTCAGTCTTTTGACTATTTCTGTCAATTCGCCCCCAGCTGTCTCATCCTCATCCTCGGTAGCCACATCCAAATTGCAGCATCCCATATCTGACGCCCCGGACGATTCGCTATTTACATGCCCTGCGCCAGGTACTGTCGCTTGCCCCTTTCGCAGTAGTCTCGCCTGCTCTTTTAGGTCCGTAAGTATGCTCTGCCTCTTTCTCGAGTTGCCGCCCTCAACTCGGCTTGCCCCTTCCGAT